>NW_027656424.1:0-91981 GCF_964235325.1 Thermobia domestica
CCTACGATGGTTTCCGAGCACGATTATGAAAAATTAATTTTTAGATGTCGCTTTAACCCTACATTCACATATATTTTTTCCAAAATTGTATCATGGGTACGTCATGGTCAAAATTAGCCAAAACCCACCATACTACACCTTTTAGATGAAGCATTTGTATTTCTTGCTTTGCGTATGTCTTGAATACACTGTCGTTTTCAACATATTGTCATTATCTTTAACATACTGCGTATTAATATTGGGTACTGTTAATTAATTCCCGCTGTTTTTTATACCAATTATAAATAGTCATTCCACAAAAACAGAACAATATCTTCTACTGAAAGTACTGTCCCTTGGCAACTACAACCTTTTCCAACTTTTCGGGTAACAAATGAATTCCGAGATAGAAAAATGCGGGTTCCTTTGAGGCAATCCACTCATCGAGCCAGTTTTGGATATCTTCGACAGTTCTGAAATGTTGTTCAGAAAGGTCATGATGCATGGATCGAAACAAATGGTAGTCGGAAGGTGCGACGTCTGATGAATATAGCGGGTGGGGTAAGACATCCCATCGCAATCCCTCTAAAGTTTCTTTCACTACATTTGCAACATGTGGTCTATCACTGTCATGAAGTAGAATCACTTTGTCTTGTATCTGGGCATACTCCAGCCGTTTTCCTTGAAGTGCTTGATTCAGATGCAGTAATTGTACTCAGTTACGATCAGCATTCATCGTTTGACCCGGTGGAAGCAGCTCATAATAAACCACACCGACTTGATCCCACCAAATGCACAGCACGATTTTCTTTCCATGAATGGCGGATTTTTTGGCGTTGATTTTGTGGTTCTCCGGGCCTCGCCCATGATTTTCTGCGCTTAGAATTGTCATAAAGAATCCATTTTTCATTGCCGGTTACAATGCGATGCAGAAACAACTTCCGTTTATGTCTTTGAAACAGCACTTCACAAATGGTTAAACATTTCGCAACATCTTTCCATCAATTCATGTGGCACCTAGTTTGCCACTTTTTGGATCATTCCGATGGATTTGAACTCTTACTAACAGTTGATTCATCAACATTTAGAGTTTGAGTCAAGTGTTTAAGCGTCTGAGATGAACCTTCCTCCAGTAGTGCCTCTAAGTCCCCGTCTTCAAACTTTTTCGGCTGACCAGGACGCACTTTATCGCTCAAGTCAAAATCATTGTTTTTGAATCGTCAAAAGCACTCTCTGCACGTTGTTTCCGAAAGAGCATGCTTTCCGTACGCATCCACTAGCAAACGATAGCTTTCTGTAGCAGATTTCTTAAGATGGAAGCAGAACAGTAGCGCTTCCCGCAAATGTCGTTTTTTAGGCACAAAGCCCGCCATGTTCAAGACACTGAAAACAAATGTTCTTTCACTTCACTCGAAGGTCAAATAATGTTGTGATAGCCCAAGGATAGCACTTCCAAATAGGTATCCAGTCACAGTCCGTTATACCACAATAGCACAACTACTGCAATCTGTTCATCAACAGCGAGAATTAATTCAAGCACCCAATATTACCTCTTTCACTCAACATTCCAGCCAAATAGCATATTGCCTGTTTATGTTAGAAGGATCTACAAAACAATCCTTTCAAATATTTTTCGGTCATTCGAGGAAAATCCTCAAGATTCTGTGAAGAAATAGATGTAAACGGAAGTTCTCTTATTCACAATTTCTTCTGTTCACCAAAGGCTGCAAAGGTATTTTCGTTTCCTGAAGTTTTCGCGGATTTCATGATTGCGGAGTTGTTTTCATCTGGTGTCAAGCGTATTGAGAATTTATCGTGTCGAGAACTGGCAATTCTATACTATACTAGCTATAATTTCATTGTCAAATATTTCATCCAATAGACGATACTTTTCTTTCAGCAGCTCATGTGTAGCTTCAACAGTCCAACGAATTCTTGGAACAAATCTAGTATCGTTTGCTTCTGCAGTGGACAATTGTGATTTTTTGTCTTTTAATGCAGACATAGGGACTTCATAGCCTTTGTCCTCAATATAAGTTTTACAGAGTCTGTATTTTAATTCATTGACTACTAGTTTACTAGTATAAAAGGTACAATTCTTATGTAGATGGAGGGTCTTGCTCTCCCCCCCCCCCCAAGAAAAATCGCAACAGACGCTCCTGGCTGTCAGTGTTTCTTTTTTCGCGACGTATTAGCACAATCACAACGATTCACTTTTTCGTCTTTGTTCTAAAGTGACAAGGGTGTTGATTCCTAAATAAATTGTTAAATATTAACAATTTCACTATATCCCAAACTAGGGATGTGGGCGACACAGGCCATCAAATGGGGCCTCAGTGAATTTAGAAGCTCAGATGTGAGTTCTTATTCATTCACTTAGCAAGTATGCAAAAGCTACATCAATAGCTGATCATTTGCCCCTTATAAATGTGGTATGGTTGGTTTTGGCTAATTTTGATCATGGCGTACCCGTGATGCAATTAAAAAAAAAAATACATTTGAGTGTAGGGTTAAAGCGACATCTAAAATGTTGCTTTTCATAATTGTGCTCGGAGACCATCATAGGTCAAACTGGGCTCAAAATATCAATCCAATTTTTTGAGGAGGAAAATGGTCGAAGGGAGCTGCTAATTTTTTCAGACAAAGCCCTTGTATACACTTATACATACATCCAAGTTTGAACAAAATCGATCGAACCGTTCTTGAGAAATAAATTAATCCCACTTTTCCGTTTTTGCGCCATTTCTCATGAACTAATGAGAGTTGAGGTTTGAAACGTGAGGGATTAATATATCTTGGGGGTATCTACATACCACCCACTTGTCGTCCCAAGATTCATCTGGGGCCACTTCACTATACTTATCCACCCATGTCCTTTGATATAAGAAAAGGGAAAATTTTGTCAGCCGCTGGGAAATTTTATTAAGAAAATCTACGAACACTGCATTAAGGTTCAGTCAGAAGCTCATTACGCATACGCACTCACGCAGTCGAAATGTTTACTAAAACCAACAGTTCTATGATTACACTGCAAAGAAATACTCGCTCAAAGGTGTTTAATGGAATGTTTCTGATCAGAAGACATCTTGCAGTGGGTCGAGAATTTCCAACAATGGGTTCAGCGTCGAAAAAATCATCTTAGTTTCTTTAATGAAGTCAATCCATTAATAGCTTAAAATTTAATTGTGACTTTAATGTTGATTGTCTACATTCCATACATATAAACAGAATTTTGAAATATGTTTCTAGCAGTAAATAGTTAGATCGATTATTCTAGCAGAGTTCTCTATTATTTAGTCTTAGTGTTATATCGATTATTTAGTATTTCCGTCAACATCTTAAGGGACAACGGTGGCTATACATATAAATTTCGGTGATCCTCTTTACTAACTTTACAAGACTTTACATGTGTGTTAATTAATTACTATTTCTCTTATTCGTTAATAGCCTGACATACTAAAAATAACACAAAATTTACCTATTTTTCTTTTGTTTGTTTTTCATACGTGAAAGGAGATAATGAAATGCAACTTACCACAATCATACATAAAGTTATTCAACAACAGAAAGTATGAACGTAAAGAATTTTCAGTGTTGCCTTCCATAGAAATTACAGTGTTATCAAAATAAAATTTCCCCTAAATCTAAGTTAAGGAAGCGACTAGAGGAACGAACTCAACTGCTTTTGATTACATATGATGCTGTTTTGGAATCCTGTGAACTACTTTTTAAATAGCATTATTATTTAATTTTTTAATAACTTATGCTAATTTGTTTATTACAAACTAAATATACTTAACTATTATTAAAAAAATAGTTTACAGGATTTCAAGACAAGATAATACGTAATCAAATGCAGTTGAGTTCGTTCCTCTCGTCACTGCTTTAACTTCGATTTTGAGAGAAATGTTATTATGGCAACACTGAAAATTCTTCAGGTTCATATTTTCTGTTATAGAATAATATTATCTATGATTGGGATAAGTTGTATTTCATTATCTCTTTTTACTTATGAAAAACAAGTAAAAGAAAAATGGGAAATTTTGTATTATTTAACATTTACTGTAGTATGTCAAGCTCCTAATGATGTTTCTCATAATCATAAGTCAATGTTGCGTGAAAATACATGACACTCATTATCAACTAGAAAATTAGTAGTAATTTAACAATTACACGCGCAAGTGTAGAAAGAAGTAATAATAGATTGAAACCATGCGTCATTAAAAGCAGTAATTAGTGGAATTTTTTGTGTATCGTGAATGGTGTAAATAATGAAGTTTCGGTGTATAGTATATAAGTATAAAAGAATTGTTTTTTTTTTTTAAATATGGAAACCAATTATTTTAACTTAGAAAAAAATACATAACATCGTGTGTGTGTGTATTAAGTTACAGATCAAAACAATTCAACGATAAATTTTTATGTAGAATTCATGTGGTTGTAAATGAGTTTTGATGAGTTGTATATGATCTCATTACATCCTTAAAAAAGGAAAATGAAAAAGCAAAAAAAAAAAAAAAATACAACGATGTGTTAAAATAATGTATTTACAAAACATACAATTTAAAAAAAGGAAATGCTAAAACATTTTGTGCTAATGTGGCAACAACGAAAAAAAAATACAGTACCACTCGACAGCAATTAACAGCTTAAACAAATCATTAACCTAAAAGAAAAAAAACATTGTTTTTATATTGCCGAAAAAAGTAAAAATTGTTTCTTTTTCAGTTTTAATACACTTTACGTAAACAGCAAAAGTTTTGATTACCGGTACACTGGAGCAAAATGATCTGTTTAATACGATGTAAAAGATTATAAAACATTATGGCATCGTTTTCAGTCAGTCGACACACCTCATTCGTCCCCTCCTGCTGGTACTGTCAAAATCTAACAGTCATAATTATGCGCTTCGATAGTGTTAAACTTCGCTATTATATTTTCGTTCTCTGATCTAATTTCGTGTTTTCGTATCAAATAATAAGGAGTGTTATGTATGTATTCTGTTACTACCTAGTTACGTAACACAATTTTACCAGGAGAAATATTATTGTCAATTTTGTTTTGTGTGTATATATGTGTGTGAGGGAGGGAGGACGGGACGGAACGGAACGAGACATCAATTGATTTACTCATTCACCGCGCCTGCTAGAGAGAGTATTGACAACCAAGATATAGCTGTAAAAGATACGGAAAATTAAACGACAAGGTCTATAATGATTCTTGGAAGTGCTTATCAAATACATTCTCTTCCTGTAACTCAGAATATCCAATTTCCTACTCTTCCAAAATGGTCTTGAATATCTGTTATATAGTGTGCAATACCTATACGCTTCCACACTCTACTACAGCGCCCTCCCCTACTTGCTCAGGGATTTTCGAATTTACGGATGGAGACAAAGCTACATGATACGGGGGAGACATCTAGCGGCACATTTTGAACATTCATTCGCAAGATCCTCGTTTTCTAACAGCTATCGTTAACTCTTGAATAGTCTGTGTATATAACCTTTAACGAGCCAAATAACACGTCTAGTCCCATCAAAAATGGCTCCTTTCTTATACCCTACTTCTCCCGCCCTCTATGGAGCCACTTTACAAACGCTAAATGAGATTTTGTTTTCTTTTTTTTTTTCTTTTACCCCTTCTTATCCTGCTGTACTTTATAAGATTTCTCTTAAATGCTTCAGGGATTTTCTAAAACAATTGCCTAGCAATTTCACGTTGTTTCTTTTTTCCCCTTCCTTGTTAAAGTATAAGAATTCTATTTTCTGTGTCCCTTTTCCTCCTGATTACGATTTTTCCATTGTTAGCCATTTTCAGATTTCCGTTTTTTTTTTTTTTTTTTTTTTTTTAAAAAATCTGTATCTTTCTAATTTCAATTTTTGGAAACTAAGATCATTATACAGAAAGATTTAATATGACTTATGAATTATAAAATCATACACTGGGGGTTCTTTTTATATTATTATTAGCAGAGTTAAAAGTGGATCTGATAAAGTAGGGGGACGCATGGAGTCACACCGTCTCCTGTGCCTATCTTTGCCCATTGTAATTTTCAGGAAGTGGAGGGACGCCATAGATTTTTTGGAAGTAGGAGGATGACATCCCCCGCGTTCCCTCTCACTTTTATCTCCCTGATTATTAGAGAATATGTGGTAACTGCTCTTGAAATTCGGTCTTTCTAAAGTTGTAATTGGGGTAAGTGAATATGTGTGTAATAAAGTTATAACGGCTCAAATTCTTATATTCAGTAATCAGGGACAAAATCATATTTCCGTTTCAGTTCCATCCCGAACATCATTTTGCATCACGAAATCCAATCCTTCACAAAATTATGCTGGAGAACGGAATCATTTCTTCCTCACCATTTTTTTTTTTTTTATTTTTACGGAAAGGAGAAAAGAAAATTTACGAATTAATTACACAAATCATGTGTTTCTGGCAAATTATATACTTCTCCAGCCTCTCAGAGGGTTACGCCCTCTCTTTGGCAAGTGATTTTCTACAGAAATATATATTATTGAAAAGAATGCGATGGTCTAAGGGAAGTTTGATTATTAACAGTGGTATTTGTGCATCAGTTTTGGAAGGGAGTTATATCATCATTTTATTGTTCTATATTTATTTCATTTTTCGTCTTTATTACATGGTACACAAAACAAAAAGTGCAATCAAGGTGCCAAATGTAAATATATAACAAAATACATAACTTAAATAAGGCAAGAAAATGATAAAGAGTTATGTAAATAGCGAAAATAAAGTGAAGAATACATAGATGCAAATGTGCAAGAATATATATATAAAGTGAGATAGTATCTTAACTGATTGATAATGTAAGATAATGTAAATGAAAGATGAGATGAAGTGCCAGCACATCACAAACAAACAGAAATTAGTTAGACAGATGCAGGTTAAATCTTCTGTCCCGGGGCGACTCGGGACTAATGATCACAAGGGGAAGCCCTTGTTAGTTGTGAGGATGTCTGTGCTAAGATGGAAAAACATGAGGAATATGATCATGAATGGTATAAATGGCATAGATGTCACGTTCGTCCTCTGTGAGGTTTGCATGTTGGACATATAGGGAAATGAGTACATTTAAAGGAGAATGCTTGTAGCGGTATGCGGCATCAGTGACAGCATCAGACTGAAGTATGTCCAGGAATAGCGGATGGCCCGTTTCAATGCGAGAAGTGATGTAGCGAATACGGAGTTGTGCAAGATGTTCTGTGAGCTTTGGAAAGTTGATGTACTCATATGTGAGCCACGTGGGATATGGAAGCTTAAGTCGATGAGCTAGTCGAATAGCATGACGCTCCAATATGCAAAGTTTTTCGTAGAAGGGAGCAGAAGCATTGCACCAGGCAGTATGTCCAAAAGTGAGTATAGGTCGGAGAAACATCTTATAGGTGTGGAGTAAAACATCTGCTTTGAGGCCCCAAGTGGTGCCTGTGAGACGACGTAAAAGATTTAAGCGAATAGTAGCCTTAGCTCTTAATTTTTGCAAATGAGCATTCCAAGTTAGTTTGGAATCGAAGACGACGCCCAAGTAGGTAGCAGTGTTGGTAGATCGTACAATGTACCCATCAACAGTTACTCGTAAGAGTGTGGGGTTTCGGTAAACCCTAGAACGCCTGTGAGGTGGTAGGAAAACCAGCGCTTGCGTTTTGTCATTGTTAATAGTCAGATGCCATCTCTGGCACCACTTTATGAAATTGTCGAGAGTTGTTTGTAGAGCAAGACTAATTTGCTGGACAGTGTTGCTAAGCGCAAGAAAAGCTGTATCGTCAGCATATTGAAATGTGAAAACATTTCGTGGTACTGAAGGAATGTCTGAAGCATAAAGAATATATAATAATGGGCTAAGTGCAGACCCCTGAGGTACTCCAGTAAACGGAGATATAGGCCAAGAGAGTGTGTTACCAACTGCGACATACGCTATGCGATTTGTAATGAAAGAGTATATTACCCTTAGATAGCAGACGGGAAGTTTGAATGACTGCAGTTTTTGAATTAGCCCATAGTGCCACACTTTATCAAATGCCTTTTCTAAATCCATTAGAATGAGAGGATGGCAAGCCTTTGTTAAATTGATTTGTAACTATGGTACTGAGACGAAGCAGTTGGTCATGGATAGAGAATCTAGGCCGAAAACCTGCTTGATGAATAGGTAATAGACCAGTATTTTCGAGGTATTTATGAAGGCGGCAGACAAGTATTTTTTCCAGGATCTTGCTGAGAACAGATGTGAGTTGGATTGGTCTGTATGAACAAACTGAATGGACAGGTTTATTCGGTTTATGAAACATACAAATTTTTGAGACTTTCCAATCAGGAGGATAGAAACCAGTTTGAAGTATGAAAGTATATATTGTTGCCAGGGTTAGCAGGAATGAGTGTGGAGCTTCTTTTATATGGCGATAAGAGATGTTGTCAATCCCAGGTGCTGTGTTTTTCTTCCGTTTTAGTGTAGAATGGATTTCATTAATAGTAATGGGTGTAGTGAGTGGATGCTCCTGATCAATGACATGATTTGTTGAAGGTTGTAAAGCAGGAATGATAGATAGGTCTTTCCGTTCAGAGCGTTTAGAAGCCGCTGTTGGTGTAAAAACTGTCTGAAGCTGTGTAGCAAAGGCGTTTGCTTGTTCTTCGTTGGAGAACAGAGGAATGCCATCTGCAACTAGCGGGTAGGTTATTGTGGTGCTCTTGCCAGTAAGTTGATTAAATCGCTTCCAGTAGCGAGATGGATGCGCTTCCTCGGATAAGGTGTTGCAAGTTTTAATCCAATTGCGGCGTTTATAGGCAACAAAGTAGCTATGAACAGCTCGTTGCCATTGGCGGTGCTGACGAAGACATGCGTCATTCCCGGTCCGATAATATTCCCGAAGATGTTGTCGGGCTTTCTGTATGAGCGGAAGATATGTCGGTGGTAGGGCCGGTTTGTGTGGATGTACTTGTTGCATCGGAATGTGCTGCTCCTCACCAAAAACTATTCCAGTATAATTATACCATTCCAGTACACTTACACAAGCGGCGGCAAACGGGTAAAATATTCTCTATATGTTTTGGTATTCTGCAATAATTCTACGGAAGCATCCATAAGTTTAAACAAATTGGATAACATATTTTTAAGACTTCCAAACTCGTATGCTATGCATAAGTGTCGGAAGTCTTAATAGAACAACTTTGTTCGTTCGTCACCCCATCTGTCGACAGATATCGGAGCAAAAACCGTCAGAGATATCGAAGTATAGTTTTTTTTACAATGGATTCAGGATTCCAAGAAAAGATTCCATTTCCAAAGTAAACTCTATATTCAAACCGCAAGTGGTTCAAATTAATCATTTCCGGTTTCAAAGTTTATTACCAAGACAGAAACGGATAACTAGAAGCTCATTTTCTTGCAAACGAGACTAGTCTGAAAACTCTACCAAAATCGGAAGTTGTTCATATTTAATATTACTTCTGGTTTCAATGTTGATTTTTACAGAGCAAAGACGGTAAAATATATCGAGATGTGGTTTTAGCAATAAGATTTTGCGTTTCAAGAATAGGTTCCATTTCCTCTGTGATAATTTTCTATTCAAACCAGAAGTGGTTCAAATTAGCCATTTACGGTTTCAATACTTATCGTCAAAGAACAAAAATAATACTATAGATAACGGCAAGTGGTTTTCCGCAATCGATGCAGTGTCTCAAGAGAATGTCGTCATAACCCATAACACTACCAAAACCGAAAGTGATAGAAATTCTTTACCCTATCACAGTCGCGTATTTACGATTTTCTTTCGGGGAGGGCTTTGCCTGAAAATGTGAAAATTCTGCAAGATATTTCATATACTTTACTATAGTAAGTAAGATTTCGGGGGGGGGCTTAAGCCCGGAAGCCTCCCCCTAAATACGCCACTGCCCTATCATGTTCCAATTTCGATCTACATAGACCAAAAACGATAAGAGATAACCATAAGCATTTTGAAATCGATTTATTCTTCTACGAATAGGAACCATTTTCTCTTTTATCCCTCAGTTCAAACCTGAAATAGCTCAAATTAACAATTTCCGGTTACAGCATTTATCGCCATAGAACAAAAACGGTAATATATAGCGACAAGCGGTTTTCTGTAATCGATTCAGGATGTCAAGAGAACATATCATCTAAACCCACAATAAGTACCATATTTTTTTTAAAAAAAGAAAAGAAAACCTGTGCTACATTTAAAAAGATAAATGCGACATAAATGCGAAAATTGTTTTAATTAATGCTACAAAATATCAAAATTATTGCGAAATGTTTTATCTCTAACTATAAGGTAGCTAGTGATATATTGACGAATTAATATAAACAAAATCATTAGAGCCGTTTTCGAAAAAAAAATCACATTATACCCTATTTGATTTTCACCTTTCATTAAACTAGCCTTAATTCTAGGAATAGCAAGACAATTGAAAGATTTCTCCTGGAGAATTTTATAAAAACCTTAAATTTAAACTTTGGAGTGAATATGTTGAACGGTATTTCCGTTAGGTGAATGAGTACATTTACACCAGGACTGATGGAAGGGATCTGACTCCACGGACGAACAGACTCTGACATCCAAAAATAACTTTTTCAGATTGTAGGGACCATGAAACATATAAATCTATTGAAATCTCGAAAAAATCACAGTAGTTGAAGGCGAAGAATCTATCCAAAACAAGGGTAGGTAAACACAATAGGAACGTTTTGTATTGGTAATTGAGAAGCTCTTATGGAGCTGTCTCGTAATTTTATCATTGTGTCAATTAAAGAAGTAAGAAAGTGTCAATTTAATGTGAGATATGGATGTGTGAGAATAGTCTAACCGTAGGAGGTGAGAAAAAACATGTGAAATGACTTTTAGAAACATGGGAAAATGTCGATAAAGAACAATTGTTAAAAGATATTGACTGTCTAAGATGGAAGGCGTAGGAGAAAGAGAACCCTTTGATAGGGAGTAACGAAAGGAACATAGACACCTGCTTGTATGTGTGTGTTCCAGGGTGATCGAGTTGGGGGCGAAGTGTACTGTTGTTTTTGAGTAAAAGACCATGTTTAATGGGGAGTGTGACTTCTACCGCATGGAAACTGAAAAATATGCGAAAAAAGAAATAGGAATCATTATTCTAAGGACAGAGAATTGAAGAAAGAGATAGTTAAATGTGACATGTCACTTTTTAAAAGTTAATGGATTGCTTCATACTGAGAGACCGCACGTAGGATTGCATAGAGGGAACTGTGTTGTTATTTTGAGCAAAGGACCAGTTTAAATTGGCGTGTGAGATGTTACGCATTTTGTTAAGACCTTGCCGCATACGTAGAGGGGAGAGAAAGGGTGGTCCTTCCTACCTGAGTTTGAAAGAGGAAAAAGACTGAATGAATTGTGTAAGCAAGGCAATTTTGCCTTTTGTGCTTTTTGGAAGAAGTCTTCAAACAAGATTTTTTTAGGTATTTCCGCATAAATGATTTTATCCTTTTAAAAACTAGAGTAATGAATTAATTATTTATGAATATTAATGAGATGATAATGAATATTAATGAGATGCTAAAGAAAAGGAATACAAAGAATGGATTTTAGTGTTTTTCGTATATTTAGAGGTATATTGCGGATATATGTAATATAGAGCACCACGTATTGTACATAAATGTATGAGATAATGTGGAAGGAAATGGGCGCAAGTCTAAGAAACGTATTTTATGTAATGATATTGTAGTTTCAGTAGCTGAAATGTGATTTTAGCATAGAATATCATCTTTTGGATACTGTATGGGTCTAATGGTGTACAAAGCTTAGACGAATGACAAATTGCATGTATATGTGATTAGTTTGTAAGGGGGTACATGTATGTGTAGCTAATATGTGATTTTAGCATAGAATATTGTGTTTTGCATATTGTATGGGTCTAATGGTGTACGAAGCTTGGGCGAATGACAAATTGCATGTGTATATAATTAGTTTGTAAGGGGGTACATGTATGTGTAGCTGATATGTGATTTTTAACATAGAATATCATCTTTTGGATACTGTATGGGTCTAAGGGTGTACGAAGCTTGGGCGAATGACAAATTGCATGTATATATGATTAGTTTGTAAGTGGGTACATGTATGTGTAGCTGATATGGGATTTTTAACATAGAATATTATGTTTTGGATACTGCATCGGTCTAATGGTGTACGAAACTTAGACGAATAAGAAATTGCATGTATATAGGAATAGTTGTAAGTGGGTTGATGTATGTATGTATGTATGTATATTGGTTTTGATATCGGGACATGAATATATGTATCATATTGTAGACATATTATTTTTCGTTTGCATGTAAGTGTTTTAAGCATGTGTTGTTGGGTTGCATAGCTTTAGGGGCTATACTAGGCTGGATGCAAACACCTAAAGTTTTTCTATTGTATTAATATTGGATTGTAGCCTTATTTTATCGTATTGTAGAGTTGTATATGATGTTGTGGTGATATGCTAGATGAATGCAAACACATGAACTGATTATATTGTAGGCTTATATTCTGAATCCGTATGTATATAAGTGTTTTAGATTACCTTGAATACCATGTTAGAATGTATATATTGTGATTTTTTATGTATTTATCCTCTTATAATATTCATTGGATCGTTTGTTACTCAAACTCCGAGGTTGAACACATCATGTTACCTCAAAATGTGAGCATGCCAAAGATGACCTAGTGCTATTTGAAGCACAAAGGGTATCACTGTGGTATAACACATTTACTTATAGATATCTTTTTACTACAGTATTCTAATGCCATATATTCGTACCTTTACTTACTTTTAAGATGCTTGTTCACCTTATAGAAGACATTATGCCATCATCATGATTTCCAACTTAGAGTCATTTATTGCAGGAACATAAAATACGTATAAATAACCTTATATGAAGCATACGTATTCTTCCTTTATCTTATATAGAATACAGATACTTCGTATTATATGAATATTTGTTTGGAGAAATAAAACATATTATTATAAATTGTAACGCTTTATTGTATTTATATAGTCTACAATATTGTATTTTCCAATATTGGCATATTGATATACATATATAGATATATTTAAATAAGATATTTACATTATATATACGTAGAAGTACCAACTGGTAAGAAAACTTATGGACATATTTGATGATATTATGATCATGTTATGACATTATAGTACCTTTAGACAGTCTACTATTTACATATATACAGAATACCAATCATTTCACACACTTAATACTTTGATAACCATATGGCAATGTTTTATAGTCAGTAATACTGTTATGATTTAATCGCCGTCTTTTATTTTGAACTTTTTGATGTGTTTTAGTTTCAGACTTGGATACGATGACAAACCCAGGCTTACGAACAATTCTTCCTGGATTGTGTAACTGTTTTTTCTCAGCTTTATCTCGAACTAGTTGATAAAAATGATCAAAGTTAATTTCATGTCGTGTACGATGATTTAAAGTAATTCCTCTAATTTTAAATACATAATCTACTTTCCCTGTTTGAACTTCTTTCATTCTATAGGCATAATTTTTTGGCCCTAAGCCTATAAAGGCATCAATTTCCCAGCCATCAGGAACTTCATTAGTTAACTGACCTAAATAGGAACCCAAAGAAAGTGGAGGCTTTTCATTACGTTGCTGCACAAACATAATACTATCAGTGTCGCAGTACAATACACGATCAGGATCTATAGCTGTTAGTAATTCGTAAAGTTTTAGACGCGCCCAAGAGGTGATGAAGGCTGCAAGGACAACATTGGAAAATTTCCATGGTTTGTTTTTGTTCTCATTGTTTTTATATGATAGAATGAGATGCTGCTCTCCAATAGGCAATACAGTTTGTACCTCATATTGTGGTGCCCATAGATAACTTAAAAATTTTTCTGGAGTATCCACAATTACAGATTGAGATAAATCTGTTCTTTGTCCCCATTTTCCATACAACGAATTGAGAAATATTTTGGAAATATATCTTAGACCAGGATTTGATTGAATGTTATTTTCCGTTAACTGAATGCATTCATGTTGATAATAGTCTGCAATATATTTTTCTTGATCTTGTTTACTTTTGCACCAGCTAGGAAATCCTGAAGACTCCTGTTTCATTTTTAAGAAGGAATTGACATAATCTTTAAACAGATTATCTTCTGATCCAGATAATTTGAATTCCCAAATTTCGATAATTTGTAGAATTTTGTATCCGAGATCTAAAGCCACATGAAGTTCAGGAGTACAGTATGTACCAGTAAGGACACGCTCGGCATCATTATGGATGCAATTGTTTGTCACTTTGTTCCATACACGTACGACATAACCCAAACAAAAGGCGTTCATTACATGTATATGGTAAAATTGGAAAATATAAGTCTTTGGGAGGTAAGATACTACATTTAACTAATCCATGAATACTTTGCACTTGTGGAAAGTCAGGCCCCTTGTATATTATAGGTTTACCTATAGGCAATGGCTTACGTGCCATTACCCAGGGGTAAAGACTGGTAACATCATAATATGACACAAACTCTTCGCTGGCACATTCGTACAAGGCATTAAAACATTCTGTACGCCCACCATGAAAACTATCTTTAGGTACCAAATGATCAACAAGATCATGACACTGTGTTTGAATAAACTGTTGTAATTTTTTATCATTTTTTACCATGTGGTCCCATTCACATTCCCACATTTCAATGACATTAAGATTTAATTTTTTAAGAAATGCTATTTTTGTAGTGGTGTTTTCATAGCGATCTTGTAACGATGTACATTGCTTAGAAGTAGAATCTAGGGACACGTGTCGTAGTGTAGGATAACAGTTTAAGCACCCGTGATAGTAACATCCATGAAATTCGTAAACTGTATTTGTTTTAGTTTCAAATCCATCAACCTTATACTTCCCAAATCGTTTTTCCAAACCATTTCCAGAATGAAGAATTTTATTACCAGTAGTACGTTCTAAGTATCGCAGCCAGTACATTGCCTTCAGACTTTGACGATCACGATGGTCAAACCCATATGGTGGAATAATTGGAATAATTTCTTTGGGTAAATATAAGGTACGATATGTTAGTATTGCCAAACTAGCAATAGTTGGTGCAGCGATAAAACATTGGATATTATTTGTTTTGTCTTCAATTAAGTTTGAAAATTTAATAACAGCCTCTGCTAAAATTTTAACATCATTCCGACAATATTCAATCATTTCCTTTTGGAGATTATACTCCTCATTACTTGCAACACGTTCTTTGTGCCATATGATAAGTTGTTCTCGATCTTCAGTGCTCCTTGAATCAGGATCAAAATATTTTAGATCAGGAATTTTGCCTATATAATTTTGGTTTTCTAATGTATTAAACAAGTACGGGAAATCTCCCTTTCGTAAATTTGCAGAAAGACCTAACGTCTTAGGTAATTTAGATAATTTAACTCCCATATACAAATATGTGTCACGAAAGTAAATCTTTTGTCCTAAACGCATTTCAATAATTTTTTGCCCTGACATTATTACTTCAGGTGTAAAATGATGGTTTATGATCAAAGTTTTAGCACAGAATTGCATATCATAATTACTGCCATTATGGGAAAGCACAATGATTTTTTTAAACATTGGTCGAGTTATTAATACATGATTAACAAATTCTTCAATGTTGTGAAAATCAAACGAACGGAATCCATTTTTATCGCCGCATACAAAGCATGTATCATCAAGCTTCATGTCCTTACACTTGTAACAAGCATGAATACAATTTACAAAATTTACGAGATGTTCTTGTTCTCCTTGGTCATTTTTAGGAAGCAACATTGTTTCTACATCAAAGATAATGTACAAAAAGGTATCTACATGCTGCATGATAGCCGTTTGAACAAAACAAATATGGTCATCGCTTACATATGTGTAACATGTTTTACAATAACGTTCACCACATTCATGTTGAGACCTGCGTGAACGCATGTCAATCATATCACCACATTGGACACAAATTTTCTTTGTTTCGCATAAACTTTTCCTGGAAACATTTATTGTTTTATGATTAGCAAAACATTCTTCTGAAGAAAACAGTCTCTGAGAATCAATGCATTCGCGTTTAATATTATTATCATTATTACAAACATTGTGATACTTTTCACACATTGGACATTTGAAGTTACACTTATGATTTTCTGTACGATGATAACCTTCCAAACAATACTGACAATAATTTTTCTTGTTTAATAGTGTTGTAATACTAGTAAATAATTCATAGTGTCCCTCAGTATACAAAATTAAAATTTTCTTTGATGCATATATTCCAGGATAAATTACATTGTAGTTTCGAGTTAAACTATTTTTTTCGTAAACAACAATTTGATAATGAGGTGCTAGCTTATTTTGAAACTTTTTTACATCATCAATAGTACATCCATCATGGATTTCAATGTGAACTTTAGCACTGACACACAAATCCTTTGCTTGTTTCATCAATCGTTCAGAATGATTTTTCAATTCATATACGTAATTATAACGATGATCAGCCCTACCCATTCCAAGAATAATACTCTTGGGAAGACAATACACATCCTTTTGTACAGGAATAGTACATTGATGCATGTGTGTTACAAGATCAACATATTTTGATGAACCCATAGTTCGTCCCCTACCTTTACGTGAATCAACAATATGAATTTTGAAATTTACTTTATCACCTAATAAATAATTTTCATTACTATTTAAAACATTTTCAATTTTACGAAATAAAATGTCGGAGCTTAAATTTGACTTTTGACGCCAAGAAATGTATATTGGTTTATTAATTGTGGAAGCAGAACTTTCTATTGTTATACCAACATACATATCATCATCGGCATCATTTAAAACATGATCCTTTACAAATTCAAATAACAACTGAATATATTTTTCAGGATCATCTATTCCGCTAGTGTGCATACGTTCAATTGTAACTTCCTTTCCCGTAAGTCCAAAATAAGTATAATGTTTGGTTCTATTATTAACAATACGAAAATATTCATTTGTTTTACCACTCCCATACATGGTAGGTTGTGATACATTATTAGTATTAGGACTTGGAAAGTTTATAAAATTTTCCATGAAAACGCTAAAATCATTTGTAGTTAAACTATTAGCTTTTCCTTCAGACACAAGTTCCATAAACTTCTCACGAGCTAAATTCTTTATATTATCTTGACGAAAGAAGCCTACATGATATAAATCAATAATATCTTTTGCAGACTTACATTTTTTCAAAACAACATGAGGATCACAACCAAAATGCATAAACAACGCCTGCAATAACTTGGAATAAGCTTCATTGCTTACCCTTGCACCCGTAGCATGACATTGTGTTATCACTTCCCATGTAAATAAAACTTCGTTTGAATTTTCATATCCGCGTGCTTCTTGTGCCGACAACATGGTACAGATGACAGACTGTCCTTCCATTGTGTGATTGACACACTAAATATGTAATTGCAATTTGAATTTTTGTTTTATACAGTAAATATTTTACACAATGATGTACACAGAACTTTAATATTTCTTTTCACAGTTTTTTAAATGATAGGATTTCGTAAGTAGACTTTTATGATATGATTCACAATGTGTTGACCAAAGATACACTTTTTAAGAATTTTACACTTACCAGTAAGTATAATAATAAAATTTTCCCGAACTTGTTTCAGTTCACAACAGATTTAGTTGTAAGTTTACCGACACTACACTTAAAAGCTTGTCGGCAATTGCACTAACACTTGCCGTTAACTACAATCATAAAACTTCCCGTAACTTTTTCAGTTTAGTATTGATGCACTACCACTTGTCACTCACTAAGTATATTTTTTAGTTCACCGAAGATATACTTTTAAGTTTATCGGTTAATCCTTTAGCACTTTCCGATAATTGTAAGTTACAAAGTGCCGTAATAAAATTGTTTTAGACTAATTACAGCACGCAGAGTACAAAGAGGAAGTGTGTTTACTTTTTATTGATTGTTTATTATCAACATTAATAAATGGGAATTGCAAGAACTCCACACGAAGATTTACGAAGATTGCCGAACATAAACATAAGAGTTTATCCACAATTCATGTACATATTAGTAATTGTAGCACACGAATGGTTTCGAAAATTGCCGAACTTAACCGAAGATGGACATAAGAATGAATCAACAATTCGTGTACACGTTTGGTAAATGTAACTTCCAAAAGATTTGTAACTTTAAGATATACTTCAAAGTTTATTACTAGATGTAACTTTGTAACAAAATTGGTATTTTAAAATTAATGATTTAACAACAAAGAGTATAACGATAATTGACTTTACTTTAACAGTAGTAATTCTATAGTGCGCGGCGCGGCTTGCTGCGCTGGATTTATAGTTTTAAAATTTAATCTCGTACCCAAAGGCATTTTGTTTTGTAATCTCGTACCCAAAAGCAAATAGTTTGTAGTCTCGTACGCAGGTGCTTTAACATATTTTAAATTAGTAACAGTAATATTACACAATGTGATGTAATTTGTAAATGCACTATTAAAGTTTGCAACACTTCAAATAATTATAGCTACTTGTTTTGTATGCTGTTTTACTATGTTATCGGTTTAAAAAAATTCCTTTGTTAGTAGTGCTACGAATTTGTTTTGTTTGCATTGCTACAGGTGTTTAAACTGGTTTAAACCGGTTTAAACTAGTTTATTGTTTTTTTGTTATGCAATTATTCAGTTCTGCAAGAACTTCGTTGTTAATTTTTTATTTGTTGGTTCGTTTGCTGTGCAAACTCGTTGTTAAATTTCATTGTGAAAATATAAAAATTCCTGTGCAAACTCCTTATTTATTTAACCTTTCGTAATAAATTACTCGAACACTACGTGTGAGCATACCAAAGATAATTTGAAAATATTAAAAGTTGTGTCAACCTACAAATAATTCCTTTAAAAGACACAAAGTAACATAGTTGCAATTATTTTATTCGTTCGCTTCATTACAAGCTCAGATGAATTACATTCCGAAAATATTAAAATTATCAAAACAACTTAAACATAAGAAAGTTATTTTTAACACATCACAAGATGATTAAACTTAAAAATTATTACATGGAACTTTTTGGTTGTTAAATGGAGAAGTAAAATTTAAGTCAGTGTTGCAATTGAATACAGAAACTATCAGTAAAAGTACAAGTTAAGAAATAAAAGTGCCGAAACATAACTTAAAACACAATGTTGCAATCTAAATTGGAAAGAAAATTAAAAATACAACTTACAAACAAAATGTAGAAACCGAAAATAAAATTGCAGAAGCAAAATTAATACTACAAATTTAAAAAATTGAAACTGACATGAAAATACATAAACAAAATTAAACAACGCTACAATCTAAATTTAAAGTACAAGTTCCCAAAAGTAAAGTGCAGAAACAAAACTTAAAACACAATGTTGCAATCCAAATTGTAAAAGAAAATTAAAAGTACAAGTTAAAAAAAATTGAAACATGCAATCTAAAAAATAAAAAAATACAGAAACAAAACTTAAAACACAATGTTGCAATCCAAATTGCAAAAAAAAATAAAAGTACAACTTTAAAACACAATGGTACATTACAAATTCCGAAACAAAATAAAAATTACAACTGAAGAAATAAAAAATGCAAACCGAAAAACTAAAAATTCAGGAATAAAAAAATTTAAAGTACACAATGTTGCAATCTAAATTGCAAAATGAAAATAACAAGGAGGAAACAAATTTTAAAAAAAATGCAAAACTGAAAACAAAAAATACAAAATAAGATTAAAACAATGATGCAATCAAAAATACACAAAGGAAAATAAAAAATACAAACATAAAACATATACGAAACATTATGTAGTAGTATAGCACGTAGATCTCACCAACTTTGTCCGCAAATCTCACCAAAGCTGTTGCAAACTCATGTTATTAAAATAATGACGTGCTATACTACTACTAACTACATAAACTATAAATCCAGCACTATAGAATTACTACTGTTAAAGTAAAGTCAATTATCGTTATACTCTTTGTTGTTAAATCATTTATTTTAAAATACCAATTTTGTTACAAAGTTACATCTAGTAATAAACTTTGAAGTATATCTTAAAGTTACAAGTCTTTTGGAAGTTACATTTACCAAACGTGTACACGAATTGTTGATTCATTCTTATGTCCATCTTCGGTTAAGTTCGGCAATTTTCGAAACCATTCGTGTGCTACAATTACTAATATGTACATGAATTGTGGATAAACTCTTATGTTTATGTTCGGCAATCTTCGTAAATCTTCGTGTGGAGTTCTTGCAATTCCCATTTATTAATGTTGATAATAAACAATCAATAAAAAGTAAACACACTTCCTCTTTGTACTCTGCGTGCTGTAATTAGTCTAAAACAATTTTATTACGGCACTTTGTAAATTACAATTATCGGAAAGTGCTAAAGGATTAACCGATAAACTTAAAAGTATATCTTCGGTGAACTAAAAAATATACTTAGTGAGTGACAAGTGGTAGTGCATCAATACTAAACTGAAAAAGTTACGGGAAGTTTTATGATTGTAGTTAACGGCAAGTGTTAGTGCAATTGCCGACAAGCTTTTAAGTGTAGTGTCGGTAAACTTACAACTAAATCTGTTGTGAACTGAAACAAGTTCGGGAAAATTTTATTATTATACTTACTGGTAAGTGTAAAATTCTTAAAAAGTGTATCTTTGGTCAACACATTGTGAATCATATCATAAAAGTCTACTTACGAAATCCTATCATTTAAAAAACTGTGAAAAGAAATATTAAAGTTCTGTGTACATCATTGTGTAAAATATTTACTGTATAAAACAAAAATTCAAATTGCAATTACATATTTAGTGTGTCAATCACACAATGGAAGGACAGTCTGTCATCTGTACCATGTTGTCGGCACAAGAAGCACGCGGATATGAAAATTCAAACGAAGTTTTATTTACATGGGAAGTGATAACACAATGTCATGCTACGGGTGCAAGGGTAAGCAATGAAGCTTATTCCAAGTTATTGCAGGCGTTGTTTATGCATTTTGGTTGTGATCCTCATGTTGTTTTGAAAAAATGTAAGTCTGCAAAAGATATTATTGATTTATATCATGTAGGCTTCTTTCGTCAAGATAATATAAAGAATTTAGCTCGTGAGAAGTTTATGGAACTTGTGTCTGAAGGAAAAGCTAATAGTTTAACTACAAATGATTTTAGCGTTTTCATGGAAAATTTTATAAACTTTCCAAGTCCTAATACTAATAATGTATCACAACCTACCATGTATGGGAGTGGTAAAACAAATGAATATTTTCGTATTGTTAATAATAGAACCAAACATTATACTTATTTTGGACTTACGGGAAAGGAAGTTACAATTGAACGTATGCACACTAGCGGAATAGATGATCCTGAAAAATATATTCAGTTGTTATTTGAATTTGTAAAGGATCATGTTTTAAATGATGCCGATGATGATATGTATGTTGGTATAACAATAGAAAGTTCTGCTTCCACAATTAATAAACCAATATACATTTCTTGGCGTCAAAAGTCAAATTTAAGCTCCGACATTTTATTTCGTAAAATTGAAAATGTTTTAAATAGTAATGAAAATTATTTATTAGGTGATAAAGTAAATTTCAAAATTCATATTGTTGATTCACGTAAAGGTAGGGGACGAACTATGGGTTCATCAAAATATGTTGATCTTGTAACACACATGCATCAATGTACTATTCCTGTACAAAAGGATGTGTATTGTCTTCCCAAGAGTATTATTCTTGGAATGGGTAGGGCTGATCATCGTTATAATTACGTATATGAATTGAAAAATCATTCTGAACGATTGATGAAACAAGCAAAGGATTTGTGTGTCAGTGCTAAAGTTCACATTGAAATCCATGATGGATGTACTATTGATGATGTAAAAAAGTTTCAAAATAAGCTAGCACCTCATTATCAAATTGTTGTTTACGAAAAAAATAGTTTAACTCGAAACTACAATGTAATTTATCCTGGAATATATGCATCAAAGAAAATTTTATTTTTGTATACTGAGGGACACTATGAATTATTTACTAGTATTACAACACTATTAAACAAGAAAAATTATTGTCAGTATTGTTTGGAAGGTTATCATCGTACAGAAAATCATAAGTGTAACTTCAAATGTCCAATGTGTGAAAAGTATCACAATGTTTGTAATAATGATAATAATATTAAACGCGAATGCATTGATTGTCATAAACTGTTTTCTTCAGAAGAATGTTTTGCTAATCATAAAACAATAAATGTTTCCAGAAAAAGTTTATGCGAAACAAAGAAAATTTGTGTCCAATGCGGTGATATGATTGACATGCGTTCACGCAGGTCTCAACATGAGTATGGTGAACGTTATTGTAAAACATGTTACACATATGTAAGCGATGACCATATTTGTTTTGTTCAAACGGCTATCATGCAGCATGTAGATACCTTTTTGTACATTATCTTTGATGTAGAAACAATGTTGCTTCCTAAAAATGACCAAGGAGAACAAGAACATCTCGTAAATTTTGTAAATTGTATTCATGCTTGTTACAAGTGTAAGGACATGAAGCTTGATGATACATGCTTTGTATGCGGCGATAAAAATGGATTCCGTTCGTTTGATTTTCACAACATTGAAGAATTTGTTAATCATGTATTAATAACTCGACCAATGTTTAAAAAAATCATTGTGCTTTCCCATAATGGCAGTAATTATGATATGCAATTCTGTGCTAAAACTTTGATCATAAACCATCATTTTACACCTGAAGTAATAATGTCAGGGCAAAAAATTATTGAAATGCGTTTAGGACAAAAGATTTACTTTCGTGACACATATTTGTATATGGGAGTTAAATTATCTAAATTACCTAAGACGTTAGGTCTTTCTGCAAATTTACGAAAGGGAGATTTCCCGTACTTGTTTAATACATTAGAAAACCAAAATTATATAGGCAAAATTCCTGATCTAAAATATTTTGATCCTGATTCAAGGAGCACTGAAGATCGAGAACAACTTATCATATGGCACAAAGAACGTGTTGCAAGTAATGAGGAGTATAATCTCCAAAAGGAAATGATTGAATATTGTCGGAATGATGTTAAAATTTTAGCAGAGGCTGTTATTAAATTTTCAAACTTAATTGAAGACAAAACAAATAATATCCAATGTTTTATCGCTGCACCAACTATTGCTAGTTTGGCAATACTAACATATCGTACCTTATATTTACCCAAAGAAATTATTCCAATTATTCCACCATATGGGTTTGACCATCGTGATCGTCAAAGTCTGAAGGCAATGTACTGGCTGCGATACTTAGAACGTACTACTGGTAATAAAATTCTTCATTCTGGAAATGGTTTGGAAAAACGATTTGGGAGGTATAAGGTTGATGGATTTGAAACTAAAACAAATACAGTTTACGAATTTCATGGATGTTACTATCACGGGTGCTTAAACTGTTATCCTACACTACGACACGTGTCCCTAGATTCTACTTCTAAGCAATGTACATCGTTACAAGATCGCTATGAAAACACCACTACAAAAATAGCATTTCTTAAAAAATTAAATCTTAATGTCATTGAAATGTGGGAATGTGAATGGGACCACATGGTAAAAAATGATAAAAAATTACAACAGTTTATTCAAACACAGTGTCATGATCTTGTTGATCATTTGGTACCTAAAGATAGTTTTCATGGTGGGCGTACAGAATGTTTTAATGCCTTGTACGAATGTGCCAGCGAAGAGTTTGTGTCATATTATGATGTTACCAGTCTTTACCCCTGGGTAATGGCACGTAAGCCATTGCCTATAGGTAAACCTATAATATACAAGGGGCCTGACTTTCCACAAGTGCAAAGTATTCATGGATTAGTTAAATGTAGTATCTTACCTCCCAAAGACTTATATTTTCCAATTTTACCATATACATGTAATGAACGCTTTTTGTTTGGGTTATGTCGTACGTGTATGGAACAAAGTGACAAACAATTGCATCCATAATGATGCCGAGCGTGTCCTTACTGGTACATACTGTACTCCTGAACTTCATGTGGCTTTAGATCTCGGATACAAAATTCTACAAATTATCGAAATTTGGGAATTCAAATTATCTGGATCAGAAGATAATCTGTTTAAAGATTATGTCAATTCCTTCTTAAAAATGAAACAGGAGTCTTCAGGATTTCCTAGCTGGTGCAAAAGTAAACAAGATCAAGAAAAATATATTGCAGACTATTATCAACATGAATGCATTCAGTTAACGGAAAATAACATTCAATCAAATCCTGGTCTAAGATATATTTCCAAAATATTTCTCAATTCGTTGTATGGAAAATGGGGACAAAGAACAGATTTATCTCAATCTGTAATTGTGGATACTCCAGAAAAATTTTTAAGTTATCTATGGGCACCACAATATGAGGTACAAACTGTATTGCCTATTGGAGAGCAGCATCTCATTCTATCATATAAAAACAATGAGAACAAAAACAAACCATGGAAATTTTCCAATGTTGTCCTTGCAGCCTTCATCACCTCTTGGGCGCGTCTAAAACTTTACGAATTACTAACAGCTATAGATCCTGATCGTGTATTGTACTGCGACACTGATAGTATTATGTTTGTGCAGCAACGTAATGAAAAGCCTCCACTTTCTTTGGGTTCCTATTTAGGTCAGTTAACTAATGAAGTTCCTGATGGCTGGGAAATTGATGCCTTTATAGGCTTAGGGCCAAAAAATTATGCCTATAGAATGAAAGAAGTTCAAACAGGGAAAGTAGATTATGTATTTAAAATTAGAGGAATTACTTTAAATCATCGTACACGACAAGAAATTAACTTTGATCATTTTTATCAACTAGTTCGAGATAAAGCTGAGAAAAAACAGTTACACAATCCAGGAAGAATTGTTCGTAAGCCTGGGTTTGTCATCGTATCCAAGTCTGAAACTAAAACACATCAAAAAGTTCAAAATAAAAGACGGCGATTAAATCATAACAGTATTACTGACTATAGAACATTGCCATATGGTTATCAAAGTATTAAGTGTGTGAAATGATTGGTATTCTGTATATATGTAAATAGTAGACTGTCTAAAGGTACTATAATGTCATAACATGATCATAATATCATCAAATATGTCCATAAGTTTTTTTATCAGTTGGTACTTCTACGTATATATAATGTAAATATCTTATTTAAATATATCTATATATGTATATCAATATGCCAATATTGGAAAATACAATATTGTAGACTATATAAATACAATAAAGCGTTACAATTTATAATAATATGTTTTATTTCTCCAAACAAATATTCATATAATACGAAGTATCTGTATTCTATATAAGATAAAGGAAGAATACGTATGCTTCATATAAGGTTATTTATACGTATTTTATGTTCCTGCAATAAATGACTCCAAGTTGGAAATCATAATGATGGCATAATGTCTTCTATAAGGTGAACAAGCATCTTAAAAGTAAGTAAAGGTACGAATATATGGCATTAGAATACTGTAGTAAAAAGATATCTATAAGTAAATGTGTTATACCACAGTGATACCCTTTGTGCTTCAAATAGCACTAGGTCATCTTTGGCATGCTCACATTTTGAGGTAACATGATGTGTTCAACCTCGGAGTTTGAGTAACAAACGATCCAATGAATATTATAAGAGGATAAATACATAAAAAATCACAATATATACATTCTAACATGGTATTCAAGGTAATCTAAAACACTTATATACATACGGATTCAGAATATAAGCCTACAATATAATCAGTTCATGTGTTTGCATTCATCTAGCATATCACCACAACATCATATACAACTCTACAATACGATAAAATAAGGCTACAATCCAATATTAATACAATAGAAAAACTTTAGGTGTTTGCATCCAGCCTAGTATAGCCCCTAAAGCTATGCAACCCAACAACACATGCTTAAAACACTTACATGCAAACGAAAAATAATATGTCTACAATATGATACATATATTCATGTCCCGATATCAAAACCAATATACATACATACATACATACATCAACCCACTTACAACTATTCCTATATACATGCAATTTCTTATTCGTCTAAGTTTCGTACACCATTAGACCGATGCAGTATCCAAAACATAATATTCTATGTTAAAAATCCCATATCAGCTACACATACATGTACCCACTTACAAACTAATCATATATACATGCAATTTGTCATTCGCCCAAGCTTCGTACACCCTTAGACCCATACAGTATCCAAAAGATGATATTCTATGTTAAAAATCACATATCAGCTACACATACATGTACCCCCTTACAAACTAATTATATACACATGCAATTTGTCATTCGCCCAAGCTTCGTACACCATTAGACCCATACAATATGCAAAACACAATATTCTATGCTAAAATCACATATTAGCTACACATACATGTACCCCCTTACAAACTAATCACATATACATGCAATTTGTCATTCGTCTAAGCTTCGTACACCATTAGACCCATACAGTATCCAAAAGATGATATTCTATGCTAAAATCACATTTCAGCTACTGAAACTACAATATCATTACATAAAATACGTTTCTTAGACTTGCGCCCATTTCCTTCCACATTATCTCATACATTTATGTACAATACGTGGTGCTCTATATTACATATATCCGCAATATACCTCTAAATATACGAAAAACACTAAAATCCATTCTTTGTATTCCTTTTCTTTAGCATCTCATTAATATTCATTATCATCTCATTAATATTCATAAATAATTAATTCATTACTCTAGTTTTTAAAAGGATAAAATCATTTATGCGGAAATACCTAAAAAAATCTTGTTTGAAGACTTCTTCCAAAAAGCACAAAAGGCAAAATTGCCTTGCTTACACAATTCATTCAGTCTTTTTCCTCTTTCAAACTCAGGTAGGAAGGACCACCCTTTCTCTCCCCTCTACGTATGCGGCAAGGTCTTAACAAAATGCGTAACATCTCACACGCCAATTTAAACTGGTCCTTTGCTCAAAATAACAACACAGTTCCCTCTATGCAATCCTACGTGCGGTCTCTCAGTATGAAGCAATCCATTAACTTTTAAAAAGTGACATGTCACATTTAACTATCTCTTTCTTCAATTCTCTGTCCTTAGAATAATGATTCCTATTTCTTTTTTCGCATATTTTTCAGTTTCCATGCGGTAGAAGTCACACTCCCCATTAAACATGGTCTTTTACTCAAAAACAACAGTACACTTCGCCCCCAACTCGATCACCCTGGAACACACACATACAAGCAGGTGTCTATGTTCCTTTCGTTACTCCCTATCAAAGGGTTCTCTTTCTCCTACGCCTTCCATCTTAGACAGTCAATATCTTTTAACAATTGTTCTTTATCGACATTTTCCCATGTTTCTAAAAGTCATTTCACATGTTTTTTCTCACCTCCTACGGTTAGACTATTCTCACACATCCATATCTCACATTAAATTGACACTTTCTTACTTCTTTAATTGACACAATGATAAAATTACGAGACAGCTCCATAAGAGCTTCTCAATTACCAATACAAAACGTTCCTATTGTGTTTACCTACCCTTGTTTTGGATAGATTCTTCGCCTTCAACTACTAATCACTTATTCTCACGATCATCATACTTTCTTTGGTTCAGCGGTAATTGCGACCAACAAAGGAAGTAGTCTACTTTAATCTGAAGACTAGTGACAATTGCGACCAACAAGGAAATAGTCAATCTTGATCTGAAGATTCTAGTGACAATTGCGACCAACAAGGAAGTAGCCTATCTTATTCTGAAGACTCTAGTGACAATTACTATCAACTTTCGTAGTGTTTGAGAAAAACGAATTTTTAGTTTCTTAAAAATGATTATATTTGTTGTCAATCTGATGCAGCTGATAGTAAAAATCAAATAGATACGCCCTCCTACTTAATATTGCATATTTCTCATAATCCAACAAAATAAAAACTAATAGTGACACACATGCTTCTTGTAAATATAAAAAATGAATTAAAATAAAATAAAGTTTGCATGACAGGAATCTAGTTATTAAATAGGTGTCATTCAGATGTCAGTCATAATTCGCAGATGTTTTCGCGAACTGGCGAATATTGCAACTCCCATGCATCATGAACTGGGGAATGCAAAATTTGATGTGTTGAGTTTTGTGTCACTTTTTGTATTGAAACAAGTTATAATTTATTCTGGCAACGTGTGAAACTTCCATTAAGTTTCTCTCGAATTGTTATTCTTATTTCGGGAGGTGTATTATGTTTTCTGAAATATTCGTTAAATTGTGTTCCTCCTGTGATAAGTCGAGCCTTAACTAAAGAATTATGCCTCTATAATGTATAGAATTCTACGGCATGATGAAGGACTACATATTTGCAACAAATAGCATCAAAATAAACTCCTACACATTGATTTTCAAACACTCTTAAATATGAGAAAGCTTCCTCATATTCAAGTAAATTGAAAATGAAATATGTTACGTTAATTTGGAACATCCTGTACTATGGCACCAAAGATTTAAAAGCTATTTAGACTGGATCTAAATGTGTTGAGAAGATAAAAGTATAATTGGGAAGAAGGAAACAATTTGATCACGAAAGATTTTAAAGTATGTCTGAATAAGTTGGCAGTCGCAAAGGAAGAAAACGGTGGGAAGTGAACCGTAATTAAAGTGAATCATACACTACCCATTATAATCATATCATAGACCTAAATCTAGATACATTATAACTTAATAAAATATCTTCATATCGCACCCTTGTTACAAAAATGCCACAAATCAAAAATGTTAGTTTTGAGTAAATCGCATTAAAAAATATTGGTAACTAGCGTTAATTACCCGCTTCGGTGGGTTAAATTAAGAAAAAATAGTGGACCCATGTTTCGTTAGTCAGTCAGTTTTTACTATTACTAAGCCCTCCTTCATATTGGTCATTTTCGATAATTTTTATATATCCCCTCTCCTCCCCATGTTGCGGGCCACTGCATCGTAAGTGTCATTGTTCATCTCAGCGAACCCGAAAAGTATGAATTCAACACTGATATTGGTCATTTTGATTTTATATATATATATATATATATATATATATATATATATATATATATATATATATATATATATCCTTCCCTCCCACAATTTTTGCGGGGCTCAATTTGGATTTAAATGTCATCAGAAGTGTCGCTGTTCATCTCAGCGACCTCAAAAACTATAGATTCGACTCTAATTACGGTCATTTTGGATCATTTGTAAATGTTTTCCCCCTCCTTTAACTTGCATCGTCAAAGTGATATGACAAAACTCATCTCATGTTCGAACTTAATCTAGGTTGAAAATTTGATCGAGATCGATCCGGTGGTTCAAGACAGTCACTTTCATTTTTATTTATTTATTTTTTTTTTTTTACATATATCTCTGCCTCCCTTCCCTCTCCCCTACATTGCACCGTCAAAGTTAAATGATAAAATTATACTAAGCCCGAACGTCATCTATAGGCTATGTTGAAAATTTGATCGAGATCGGTTGGGTGGTTCAAGAGTTATTAAGTTTTATTTACTTTTATATATTTGTCTCCTCCGCTCTCCCTCCCCTAAGGTCTATCGTCAAAGTAATGCGATAAAAACCACCCCAGGTCCGAACTTCATCTATATTGAAAATTTGATTAAGATCGGTCCTTTAGTTAAAGCGTGATGAAGTCACAAAGACAGTCACTTTTATTTTTATTCTTTTTACATATATTCCTCCCTCTCCCTCCCCTTCGTTACGTTCTAAAATTAAGCGAAGGAAACATTCTAGGCCCGAACTTTATCTATGTTGAAAGTTTGATTGAGATCAGTCGGGTGGTTCAAACGTTATTAAGTTCTATTTATTTTCATATATTTCCTCCTCCTCCTCCTCCCCTTCTCTAAGATCTACTGTCAAAATGAAATGATAAACTTCCCAAGTTTGAACTTCATACATGTTGAAAATTTGATTCAGATCGATCGGGTGGTTCAAAAGTAATTTAGTCAAAAACATAGTCACTTTTATTTTTATATTTATTGATTTTTGTATATCTCCCCCTCCCCCCTTCCCTACGTTGCTCCGTCAAAGTGAAATGATAAAAATCATCCCAGTCCCGAACCTCATCTACATTGAAAATTTGATCGAGATCGGTAGGGTGGTTCAAGAGTTATTAAGTTTTATTTATTTTTCTATGTCCCCCTACTCCCCCAACCCTAAGTTGTAGCGTCAAAGTAAATAGCTAAAAACACTTCTAGGCCAGAACTGCATCTACGTTGAAAATTTGATCGAGATCGATATGGTGGTTCAAGAGATTAAGAGTCACAAACATAGTCACTTTCAATTTTATAATATAGATACATTCACTTTAATGTTATTTACTAGTGAAACTATCACTCTCATGCAACTACTGGTTAAGCTAGAGCCATGACTCTTATAATTCTGGATAGAGGTCATAAATCCGAATATATATATATATATATATATATATATATATATATATATATATATATATATATATATATATATATATATATATATAAATTCATAATTTTTGAGTTCTGGTACTTTCGTAGCAAGGGTGCGATATGATCATTCGTGATTCACATACTTTTGAATCGTAGACAATGGCGAATCTAGAAGGAATAAACTGGGGGGCAGCTAGATCTCAGACTATGCTAAATATAGGGCCTATCATGAGTTTACTATAAACTTTCAAAAATATATAAATAATAGCTTAAATTCTGTTTGTCACTTGTCCGCCACTGATTGTGGATTCATTCTGGTGTTATTGTAGACAATAATAAGTAAAAAACATTTTTAAGGTCTAGTAAGAAAAACAATAAACTGGCGTTTGTGAAGCAGCCCGCGTTTAGCACTAACTGCAAATGTTTAAAAGTGTTAATAAAAATAAAAAATAGAAAAAAAAAACGTTGTAGGAAAAATATTACCAAGTTCATTCACATACGTAGTGCATCGTCGTGCGATGAGAGACGTGACCTAAATCATTTGAGTGAAATGGACTACTTTCATATCTCTCTCTCTCTCTCTCTATCTCTCTTTCCATGACTTGACTACGTATCTTCCTGCGCCTTTTCTAGAGGGATTACCTACTACATAGCAACCTAGGAAACGAAAAAAAAAAATGGAGTAAAATGCTTTTGTGTTTCTCTTGCAATGTTTTCTTTTGTCCTAGCAAGAAATGTTAGAAACAATTACATTAGCGGAAATAGCAAGTGGTACTAGTTTAAATATTAACAGAATTGCTCACATAGAATGCTATGACACAACTTTCATTGAAATTTCAGAGATTGAGAAAAAAAAAGAAGAGATAAACCGTGTAAATAAATTAAGAACTCAAAAATATTTAGAAGAAAATATTTAATTTATACAAGAATAAAAGATACGGCTTACTTTATTAAATGTTCTCGCTCTCTCTCTCTCTCATTTATGCTGCAGTTATTACTTAAATGTTTTTTAAAGTGGACTTTGTGATGGACAAACGCCGTGTTCGTGGTTTTTTTCGGGGTTGTCTCGTTTCCTCCCACTCTATTCATTCCACCGTTTCATTCATTTCTCATCATCACCGTCTCCTTTAGCTTAACTGGCATAGACGTGAGACGTAAAACTGAGAGATTTCACGTAAAACTGAATTTTATGAAACGTAAAACGTAAAACTGAGAGAAGACTAGTGACAATTGCGACCAACAAGGAAGTAGTCAATTTTGATCTGAAGACTCTACTGACAATTGCGACCAACAAAGGAAGTAGTCTATCTTGATCTGAAGACTCTACTGACAATTGCGACCAACAAAGGAAGTAGTCAATTTTGATCTGAAGACTCTACTGACAATTGCGACCAACAAAGGAAGTAGTCAATTTTGATCTGAAGACTCTACTGACAATTGCGACCAACAAAGGAAGTAGTCTATCTTGATCTGAAGACTCTACTGACAATTGCGACCAACAAAGGAAGTAGTCAATTTTGATCTGAAGACTCTACTGACAATTGCGACCAACAAAGGAAGTAGTCAATTTTGATCTGAAGACTCTACTGACAATTGCGACCAACAAAGGAAGTAGTCTATCTTGATCTGAAGACTCTACTGACAGTTGCGACCAACAAAGGAAGTAGTCAATCTTGATCTGAAGACTCTACTGACAATTGCGACCAACAAAGAAAGTAGTCTATCTTGATCTGAAGACTCTACTGACAATTGCGACCAACAAAGGAAGTAGTCAATCTTGATCTGAAGACTCTACTGACAATTGCGACCAACAAGGAAGTAGTCAATTTTGATCTAGAGACTCTACTGACAATTGCGACCAACAAAGGAAGTAGTCAATCTTGATCTGAAGACTCTACTGACAATTGCGACCAACAAGGAAGTAGTCAATCTTGATCTGAAGACTCTACTGACAATTGCGACCAACAAGGAAGTAGTCAATCTTGATCTGAAGACTCTACTGGCAATTGCGACCAACAAAGGAAGTAGTCTATCTTAATCTGAAGACTCTAGTAACAATTACGATCAACAAGAAAGTAGTCTATCTTATTCTAAAGACTTTAGTGACAATTACGACCAACAAGGAAGGATTCTATCTTGTTCTGAAGACTTCATTTTTTAAACGTTTACTTGTGAAATATCTATGAACAATAATCATTTGAACAGTTGTTGATAAAATTATCCAGAAAAGGAACTCATTCCAGAAGTAATCTATCCCTTGTGGATTCAAAAGAAAGTTGATTGTGTTATATCTGACCGATTTTCAAAGTGTAAAAGCACCATCAGTTGTGTTTTATCGGATCACAGTATTATTTGCTATCTATCCCGCTATATCGCAATTTCCACTACAACAAACTAGTTAGAGCACATGCATAGCATTCCATACCAAATTTTCCATAGGCCAGAAGAGCCAAGTTGTAGACGTCGTTTTAACAAGATAAATGCGCAGAAATCAAATGAGCTTGCATCAGGCCTTTTATCAGAAATGTCGTGAAAGGGAATATTTCCATTTTCTACTTCATGTCATGATAAAACCGGAGGGTTTGGTTGGACACTTTGTCCATGACGATCTTAATCTTGCTCTATTCGGCTCCGCAAGGACGACTTTCCAATAGATTGGGAGCATGAGGGATTCCTGAAAGTAGGCAGCATTCACTTTCATGGTTTTGTCCATCTTACGGTTGTAATTGCATCTGGCGTCAGTAGGTATTTCCAGCGGGCAACTTTCCCTGCACTGGCAGTAAACCTCGATACATCCCTTGCCAGAACCATCACTGTACATAATTGCACGGACAATTGCCCGTGAGATAAATGTAGCCCTTATCCGATGGAATAACGGCTTCCATTCTGAGCACAGGCCCGGCATTTATGTACGCTGACAGTAAATTGCACTGGATTTATTCATCGGACAATGTTTTGTAGCCCCTCTAAGTGAACAATATAGTCTTCTCTCAAATTTTAAGAGGTATTTACCCTGGTCCAGGATACCTGTAAGCCATGATACGTCCAAAATTTAGGAAATACTTGACCATAGCTCAAAAGACTTCTCTCAGAATGGGATTTCATTTGATTTTGAGTTTAGCGTCCCTTTCAGCAGTGAGGCTATATGAGATGTGGACCTACATTTTAACGTGAGAGGCGAACCACATGAACTCTAGCCTGGAATCGAACCCAGGTCTCCACGCCAAAAGCGTGTACGCTAACCACTTAGCCAAGAGGAAGCTCTCTCTCAGAATGGAATCTAGACCTATTAAGCCCCGAAATTGCCAATTTCACGGACTTAGACAGACAATCGAAAAGTTTATCTAATTTCATTCAATAATAAAACAAATGGACTAAACCTATCACCGTATCGAAATAAAGTTTGGAATTGTATCTTATAGGACAATATATCTAACAAGATACATTTGCGAAGTGTCCCCTCGGGATTCGTGTAAAATTGATTCAAATGAAAAGTTCTCCGCGGCCCAATGTGTATTGTATTAATTTTAGCTGCCCATACGAGTAATTTGCATATTTATGGGCCTTCATATATCCTGAATTTAGTCAACCACTACTATAAAGCTCGCTCACAAAAATGCTTTTAGTTTCTTTAGATATAATTGGATATGAATGCGGGTATATGCAAAACAAATTGGATCAAGTACTGCTTCTCTGACACGTGTTACCCATCCCGGCCGCCATCTTGGATTCACCATATTGCATTCAACTTTTGTTTTTTCAAATGGGAATAGGTGCATGTGATACATCAAATTCATATAAACTTTTCTCGGAAATTCATTGGTGTAGTCAATTTTAACGTAGCTTGTACCGTTTTCAAGGTATTGCATGTTAAATGTCAGGCATTTCACGAATGTTGAACCAAATAGAAAATTGTGCAGTTCCCCGTGTATATATGTAATCTTTTAAACGATTTATTGTTGACGAAAGATTCTCTGAACGTAAATACATACATACACACAGACATAAATACGGAAATAGTGTGTCTTCATCAAAATCTGGTCGTATCTGGATTTTTATTAGGCATTTTGACCTAATAGAATGCTTCCTTGTTACGGTATAACATGAAAGAAGTAACAATCACTCACAGAAATGTAATAAAAGTAACACCAATGTTGTAAAGAGTTTGATTATACCTACAGTCAGTGGCGTATTTGCGATTTTGTTTTAGGGGCTTTGCTAACTTTATTTCTGGAAATGTGAAAATTTGCAAGATATTTCATTTACTTTAAGATAGTAAATAAAATTTAGGGTCGGTTTAAGCCCAGAAGCCCCCTCTTAAATACGCAACTGCCTACAGTTTTTTTCAGTTAGAAATTGTTTCGATTTGTCAACATCGTTACCATAACTGATATTACTCTAAAATGTCTATTCGCGAAGTACTTGGAAGGATTTAATATGCAATATATTCCAAACGGTACAAGCTACGGTAAAATTAACTACACCAGTGGATTTCCGAGAAAATTTTACATGAATGTGATATATCACTTGCACTATTCCCATTTGAAAAACCGAAAGTTAAATGCAATATGGCGTATTAAAGATGGCGGACGGGGTGAGTAGCATGTGTCAGAGAAGCCGTACTTGATCCATTTTGTTTTGCATATATGCACATTCATGTCCATTTATATCTAACGAAAGTAAAAGCAATTTGTGTCCGAGTGTTATAGTAGTATATGAATTCCGGATATATGAAGGCCCATAAATATGAAAATTACTCATATGGGCCGCTAAAATTAGTACACTGAGAAAAAAAATTGTAGGTGGCGTACTTAAAAAGATAGGTTACATGCGTAATTCCTGTAGTTTTTGGACTTAACGTACAACAGACGTATAACTGAAACCGCATGTTTTATAATACTTTCTGTATAAGTGTTCCATTTATACGTACTTTCCATATGAAACAATACAGGCGGTCAGGATCTCTCATACAAATGGATGTATATAACATATAGCTGGCGAAGGTAACATAAGTATAAGCATGTGATATACGGAAAACTGTTAGATGCCATACATCCTGCAACGGCATGATATAACATCTAAGGGCAGTGCCTATATTGCATACGGATAACGTATGCTCCGGACTGATTTCTATAGTAAGCAAGAGGATACCGTATGTTTGTACAATATACCGCTGTCCGGAGAACGGATTTTTCTCTGTGTACAATACACATTGGACCGCTGAGAACTTTGGATTTAAATCAATTTTACACGAATCCCGAGGGGACACTTCGCGAATGTACCTTGTAAGTAAAAACTGCCATTTAAAAAAAGGAAGAAAATTGAACGAAAAAGTGTATTCTTGCTTTGATTAAAATAGAATCACAAACGGTTGGGACGCATGTTTGCGGTAATAGATTTCCGGTAGATTTTATTAGTGCTAATGGAACCGAAATTGTTTTGGGCTCCGGATCCAATTCAATTTAATCTAATGTGCTGCAGGAAGAGAACCAAAATTCATTTCAACATATCGCTTTTGCTCACAAAAATGAAAATCATAATTCGGCGTTCTTCGGATAAACGTAGGCCCCTATCGGTTTTATTCACAGATCCGCGAAGCACAGTTTGATGTGTTAACAGAATATGACCGAAATACATTTTTGACATCGTAGTTACGAAGATCTCTACAAGTTGCAATCGATGTTAAGCTACTGTGAAATGATAAACTGAATTAACTAGTTACAGTTTTTTTTTTTTTTTTGTAAAACATTTCTTTTTTTCTGTAATTTCACTTCCCTTCCATATCGATTTTGGTTCCTGAATCAAAACCGATGTTTTCTGCAAATCATGTTCCTGTGTCGGAACCGAAATTCAGTAGAACCCATTTACACCTATCGGTTCCGTTACTGTTAATAATCCCGATTTCCGGTAGGAAGAAAGAACTTTCGGTATTAACACAGAATCGTGAGATAATTATGAAGCAATTTGAATGGAATGGCACAATCCGAGTGTGAGTGAGAGTTTGCTACAATGAGAGAAGCTTAGAGCGCCGGATCTGGGTTGTCTTCAGGTTTTGCTAAAGTGGGTACCTTACAATTTACGACTCTACAGCTACCAATCAAAGGATAAATGGATAATCATACTACTGATTTGTTAGACATGGAAAATTGGATATATCCTTTGCGCAATATACTGTAGTCCATCTCCTAGTTATACCTACCGATAATGAATGGTTACACCGATTGCGTAACCTACCGTAGCCCATCTCGCAGTTATACTTACCAGCGAAGAAGGGATACGCTGATTGCGCAATCTATCATAGCCAATCTCCTAGTTATACCTACCGGTGACGAACGGGTAACGCCATTTGCGCCGTTAGAGTAGCCCATCTCGCAGTTATACCTACCAGTGAAGAATGGGATACACCGATTGCGCAATCTATCATAATCCATCTCCCAGTTATACACACCAGTAAAGAACGTAATATGCTCATTGTATATACAAGCTACTGCAACCCAATCGGTGTACCAATCGGTGAAGAGAATTCCCCTAGCGCGTTAGAGTCTACTGCTCGGCGTTTCAATGTTACGTCAAGTTCATTTCCCTCCGGTTGTATTAAGAAGAGTTTAAACACCATTAGGTATCTGTGGTTTTAGGTACAATCACCGATGAAGGAGCCTTGAAATTTGAGCACATTGCAGTGATTTGGATTTCACTTTAAAATCTGGGTCTATCTTATATAAGCTCGCTGCTAAACTTCAATAAACAAACAAATCACCCGTACCGTGTTTCCTTACGGTCGCCTACGAGACGAGACAAGATTAGATTAGAGACGAGACGAGAAAGATTAGAGACAGGACATATCTCTTTCAATAGAAACAGCTACAGTTTATGTGCCGAGATACCACTTTGTCCATACCTTCTTGAGACAAAATAGTTTCAACCCTTGTTTGTTAGTTAATATTGGAATGAAGTTTCGTCTATCTCAGAGTCCATCTCAATCCGAAAGCTTCCTGAAACCAGGAAGGAGTTCGAGTCCCGGCTTTACCTACATCGTTACGGCATAGGTACCACGTACATATACGGGATTAATAGTTGGAAGCCGTGGTGGCTGAGTGGTACAGCGTTTGCGTGGGGTCCCTGGTTCGATCCCAGCTTGCGCCAAGTGAACTTTGTGGTGAACAAACACCGTGTGCGTGGGTTTTCTCAGGGTTCTCTCGTTTCCTCCCTCTTTATTCATTCCACCATTCCTTTCATTTTTCATGATCATCGTCTCTTTTAACATAACCGTCATAATCGTGGGATGTAAAACTGAAATATTTCATTTCATTTTATTTTCGAGACCAATGGCATATACAATTCTTACATTTGGGAGTGGAAAAGAGCTCTCCTCTCATGTCAGGAACATAAAAAGAGAAAAAACGCCAGAAAAATGGTGTGGGCATCATCCAAATAAACATGTGCTTAGAGTGTAGTTCTGTTTGTAGTGCTCAATATACAAAGAGGAGGAAATTTTCAGATGAAGTACGAACTTTCGAGCCTCACGAATGTAAGCCTGTTTCACAGACTTAAGTGCCAGTCTATATTACAAAATATATTTTCATTCCTCTTAAAATAGGCTCTAGAAATATTTGTAAACCACGACCTACGTCAATTTTTTGTTTTGTCCCTCTTCTTTTTGTATCTTGTTTATAATGTTTTAATGAGGTATATTTCTACCTCATTAGCTTCAATACCTTTCCTATTATTATCTCTTTAATTTTTTGTTTAACGTTTCATTGTTATCTGCATTTCCTCATTCGTTACGCATTCCACAGTATTCTAAATAAGTAACTTTTTTTTTTCTTTTGTAAGGATGTTTATTCGTTATTTCAAGAAGGAATTATGTTTCCTTTTGTTCAATTTGAGAAATCCTTTTCGTTTTCTTAATCTCAAACAGGGATTTCCTAACATTATTTCCTTCTCTTCCCTTGCAGATTTTCTAATGACAATATATATTGTGTACACAATACAATACCTTGTAATTAGACATCTTATGAGGTGAATCTTCAAAATAAGATGGTTTATTTTAAATGTATCTATGGTAACTAAAAAGAAAGGAGAAAGATGTTTTGCTATATGAAAGATGTTACTATAGTGACATTGGAACAATGCTATGTGTTTGAGTGGAAATAGTCTGTTTTCAGTCGGGGTTGTAATTATGTTTTACACGCTTATTTTATTCTCAATACAGAGCAAAACGCAAGTCGTACATTTAACATTTCATTAAAGATGAGTCAGCTATTTTCGTCCCAAACAATTAATAACAAGTGAGATTTGCTTCTTTCACGTTGTGTATACTATAGAACAATTTTGGTATCACTTACAGTTTTATAGTTATTCTTGGTATTAGTTCAAACGTCCGTTCTTCGCACGGGGAAAATAAATTTATGGGTAGTATTTGAGCCTCTGTCCTCCTTTAGAATACACATTCCAATGAAAAGGTAAATGATAAAAATCCGTAAGACAACCTATTTTTGGCATTATTGTTTAAACGCCTACCCACTTAGGACACACACAGAGGGAAAAAAACGTATTGTGGTGTACGTACAGGTTACATGCATAAATCCTATAGTTTTTGGACTTTCTGTACGAGTATAGGTAACACCTAGCAGCAAACATGTAAATGAAAACGTATGTTTTATAATACTTTTCGGTATAAGTGTTCCATCTATGCATACTTCCCGTATGAAACAAAGAAATGTATATAGGATTTCATATACAGGATGGATGTATACAGAGTGTTTCGAAACAACACCGACAACGTTTGTGAGGTGATTCCTGACACCAAGATAAGACAAAAAATATAGACCAACCTGGGTGCACAAATGCTTCCTTTTGGAGTTATAGGCTGCCGAAAAAATGAGAAAAAGGTCCCAAAACTTACCGCAGTTGGGTCAGGACGTCACTTAGGAAATAATATGTGCCCTATCCAAAAAATTCATGTTTCAGAATCCTAAGGTACTCACTCAATATTTTTTGAGCTGAGCGAAGCGAAGCTCTTATATTCGGGTTAGCCGTTTGGTTGTCCGCGAACTCCTCCTAGACCGTTTGGCCGATCTCAACCAAACTTAGCACGCTGATAGAGTATGTCGTGCTGAGTGACAACATGGTCGAAATAAAAAATCCGATGTACCATCGAGGAATAATCACCGAAAAACGCTTCCTCCTAGACCGTTTGGCCGATCTCAACCAAACTTAGCACGCTGATAGAGTATGTCGTGCTGAGTGACAACATAGGTCGAAATCAAAAATCCGATGTACCATCGAGGAATAATCACCGAAAAACGCTTCCTGATTACGTAGTTTAAGCTCGCTCAGCTCATTTCATTGCAATCGGGTATATCCATTGCATTCCTAGTTATAGAGGGAGTTTGAACTACTCATTAACTACCTCTATAAAAATTGTTGTGGAAGTAGCGCAGCATTCTAAAACACGGGTATTTGGGTAGGGCACATACTAGTTCCTAAGTGAAGTCTTGACCCGACTGCGGTAAGTTCCATAGTTTCGGAGTTATGGACCTTTAAAGTTCATTTTTTTCATGTTTTCGACAGCCTATAACTCCGAAAGGAAGAATTTGAGCCCCAAAGTTTGTCTGTACTTTTTGTCTTATCTTGGTGTCAGGAATCACCTCCTAAACGTTGTCGGTGTTGTTTTGAAAAACCCTGTATAACATATAGTTGATGTATGTAACATAGGTATATGTATGTAATAATGGAAGAGTGTTACATGTAAGACATCCTGCCACGGCATGATGTAACATCTAAGCGGGAAAAAGACAGTTCGTATGTAGCCTATGGATGACGTATGCTCCGTACAGATTTTCTTAGTAAATATATATATTCCGTATGTTTGTAGAATATATCGCTGTCTGAATAACTAATTTTTCTCAGTGTAATCCCATTAATCAAAGTAACATGATAAGAATCTAGCTTCAGGTTCGGACTTAATTTCGATCGAGTCAGCCGCTTCCTCGTGATGCAATCACAAACAACAGACAATCTAGATTGAACATTTTATTTCTTTTACTCATTTTCATTCTCTATGTTGATGAGAGATGAACATTGCACTTAAACAGCATCGGGTATGCCACTATTTATCTCAACGACCTCGAAAACTATAGACTGTACATTAATATCGGTTGTTTTCGATTATTTTTGCATTTCGCATCTTCTCATCCACACACCTTCTCACTCCCATGCAGGTGTTAGCTGAACATTGCACTTAAATGGCATCAGAAATGCAACTATTTATCTCAGAGATTCCGAAATGATGAATTGGAGACTAATATCGGTCGTTTTCCATTATTTTTACAGTTGCCTCTTTTCACCCAAAGCCCTTCTCACTCCTAAGCAGATTGGGGCTGAACATTGCGCTTAAACGTCTTCGAGAATGCCACTATTTATCTCGGAGAGACTGAAAACAATGGATGGGACATTAAAAAATGAATGTAAGGTATTTGACAACCAATTTCTTCTAGACCAATGTATCGATTTTGATAATAATTGGTACATAAGGAGACCATGACCTAAGGAGACCATCACGACGTAAATATAGTCGAGAACGACCGATATTAATGACATTGTATGTACCAATTACAGTATTATCAAAATCGATACAGTGGTCTAGAAGAAATTGGTTGTCAAATGACTTACAATCATTTTTATTTATGACTATATGAAAACCTATTAGATTTCTACAACTATCAGTTTCAATAGAGAAATTAAATTGGAAATTGGGCTTATTTTTGGAACACCAAATTAATATATATATAAAAAAACGCCGTTCTTCGCTGCTTATTATTTTTATTGTTCTGTAAGGAATTAATTTAGAAGTCGGAAGTGTTTACATTTATACTATTTTCCGGTTTTAACATAGCTCTATTAGAGCCATGAATGTTCCTATCCTTGAGACAGGAAATTCATAGAAATATAAAAACCGTTTCACGCAATCAATTACCGTTTTTACTCTATAAGGATAAATATTTAAAACGAAGCAATAGTAAAATTTCATCGGTTTCAATAGAGGGTTAAAGATGAAAATAGAAATGAGATGAAATCTTTAAGTTTAACGTCCCATGATTATGCCGGTTAGGCTAAAGGAGACGGTGATAATGAGAAATGAGTGAAATGGTGGAATGAAGAAAGTGGGAGGAAACGGGAGAACCCCGATATTATGTTTGTCCACCACAAAGTCCACACGGCGCGAGCTGGGATCGAACCAGGGACCCCAATCACCGGAGGTGAACGCTCTACCACTGAGCCACTGAACCCCCCAAGATGGAAATAGAATTCTGTTTTTGGGAGTCAAATGCATATTTTTGAACTACTTTATACGCACTGCAGGCGCGCGCCCAGAAATGTTTGTTGGTGGGGTCATATTATTCTCTACCAGACACAGTGGCGGACTTAGAAGGTAAAAACTGGGGGGGACCTGGCCTACTCCAGACTATGACAAATATATCATCAGCTTACTATAATGTTTCAAAAATAGATAAATAATAGCTTAAGTTATTTTCATCATAGTGAAAACTGGGGGGCCTAGGCCCTCCGGCCCCGGGTTAGATCCGCCACTGACCAGACAAGTAATTGTAAAATACTTCCCTTCCAGCTATATTTTCAGAAAAAAAAATGATAGATTGTTTTTATGACAGAAGGAATACAGATGAATTGTAAGATCAAATTTTCATGTTACATTAATCATTTCCCTGTTAAAGAAGTACAGTTTTATTTAAAAAAGCATACTAATGTATGAGCAGTTAGGAAGTTCCGAAGGGGATATGAACTCAGTGGTTGCTCCTTCCCCCGTGAGTCCGTCTCTGACGTCCAGTAATGTCCGAGCTCATGTATTGTTTACATTTCAATTTAACGGGAAATATAGAACAAAAAGCTACTCACCCGTGTAATCCGCAATAATATTTCCACATTTTAGATTCTCCGTTTTCCTACTATCTACATTTATTTACTATTTACAAAATAGACAAACAGGAATATTTAATAACGATTATGAAAAACAAAACTCTAATCTCTGTAGAAGTACTGTGTATAGGAATGTTCACTTGCCGGTAATGTCGTTTACTATCTAAACACCTTTCATTTGCTTCAGACACGGTGTAAGCACTGGTAATCAAACTTACGAACTAGAACACTCGTGTAATAGCTGCATCATTAAAATTTTGTTAGGGTTGCCATATGCCCGTATTTTGTACGGACTGTTTGTAATTTTTGGTCTGTGTCCGCACAAAGTATGAAATAGGAAAATGTCCGTATTTGACAGTTTTTGGAGTTGTCCAAAAAATTCCGAGTCGGGAGTCGCTAAACTCTCGGGCGAAAAGAATTGTGTTTTCATCATATAAGTTAACTTATAATTTAGTCACTATTAATAAAGTAGGTTATGTTTTTTAAAAAGTGTAATTTTCCAATTCCAGTGTTCTTTCTTTTAGATTTAATATATTCGTAATTGTATGATTTATTATTTTTGTGTTAATGAAAAAATTATAAAATATGTTGTTTTCCAATAGTGTTTTAAGTATTACAGTAAACAATTGTGTGATAACCTAAAAAGATGATTTTTAGGTAAGAAATTTCAAAATATTTATTCTGTATTTACTCACCGCGTCTTTGATGGGTCGTCATTTTAAAGCTTGTCCGTATTTTGAATAGAAAAGTTATGACAACCTTAATTTTAGTTGAAATTTTCGGTTTAAAAAAATATGTAATTTTTCTCACTTCTTTTTATAACAAATGCAGTATTAACTCGCATATATATCATAAGCATCTTTATCTTTTCCGAAATATAGGGATTACATTCTTTAGAGCATCTTATAATCGTGAACTACGCTTTCGCGAAAACATAATATATACCAAATAATATGATTATAGTGCTGCCAAAATGTCTTGAGCCGTGGCAAAAATGTGAACTACGGCTCACACCCGCTACACACCCACGCGTTGAGCCAATAACTGTTAATCTGTTGCTAAACAAGAGAGCCTTAGCGAAAGGGAGTGGAATTCCAGCAGCGCTTGGAATGAAAGACTAGATGCCAAGTCAATGCGGTATATCTATGACGAAAAAGAGATGAAGAGAATTTGTGTGGTTTGACATAAAACCATTGTTAAATTGTAAATTACTGCCTTTGTTGGATTTTTCTGGTTCACAATAAAGAAGAACAACTAAAAAAAAATAATCTTAGGATTTTGATAATGCAAGGTTTTATTTCGAATATTTAACCTTTAAACCCCGGCCAAGGATTTCAACGTAATCGTAGACTCTCACGTTAGGGGTCCTAGTAACCCCTATAATTATCACAGAGTGGTGATTCATACATCGTTGGAAAGCTTATGGTTCACAGATTCCAACGAGGTAACACTTGTGCAATTCTCTCTTTATTCGTAGAAGAAGATGAAGAAGAAAGAAAAATCCGGAAAAATAGAAAAAAAAATAGGATTTGGGAGGCCCTGACAACCCAAAATTAGTCAAATTTGAACCTCCCCTATTCTACACACATAACCAACAAGTACTTTTTACAGGAATTAGCGTACAGTTAACAACTTTATTCTTTCGCATAGCAATTTTTATGACTGTACCCCAAGGGTGAGAGAGGATGCACCCCCAAAAAACTAATGAAAAAGCACGAATTTTACCCTTCCCCTCTCTGCCGTGACACTCTCCACGTACACAAAATGCATGTCTTTGGAAAGCTCCATCCTTCACTAACACATTGATACCAAACTTAGTTCGTGCCTTAATTAGGGGCTGACCTATGGCGCAGATATGCGTTAATAGGCCAGTTCATAATATTTTGTATGTAAGTTGAAGCATAGTATTTTTAAAAACCTATAGAGTTACTACTGGTAACCCTGTCTGGATAGATATTTCCTAAAAGTCACTGGTTGTGTAACCAATGATAAACCAATTGGGTGATTTTTTTCCTCTTCCCAATAATATCTAAAACTATTCTTTTCTCCCTTGCCATTTCTAACACCCTTTCATTCGCTTTCTACTCGACCCAACTAATTCTCTTCATTCTTCCCCATACCCACATTTCAAAAACTTCTAGTCGTTTTCCATCATTTTTGCGTAATTTCCATGTTTCTGCCCCATACAACACAGTACTCCACACGAAGATTTTATGAGTCTTTTTCTCTATTCTTTATTCAAAGTTCCATAAAACAAACTTTTCTTCCTCTTAAAGGCTTCTTTCGCCATTCCTATCCTTGCTTTTATTTCACGTTCACATTTCATATAATCACTAATAATACTACGCACATACCAAAAACAGATGAAATATGGAACAGAATAAATCCGTTTCTGATTAAAAAATCACAATTTACAATCTTTTTTGGCAAAACATACTATACCTATTGGTGGCTAACGGTTGATGGTGGGGTAAAAGAGAAAATATGTAACTCCTTCTTCTGTGCAAAATCAATTAAAAATGTTTTGTGTAAATATAAACACTCGACTATCGCCAACAGATAGGAGCACTTTTCCCCTAGCTTTGCAACGTGTATTTTATATGGACCAACAATATTCAAAGTATTTCAATAAATTTCAAGAGATCATTATTCAAACTTTGTCCAAAAAGTAATTTATTCATTAATAAGGGAATAATTCATGAATTTTAAGTTTTATTTATTTATTGACTAGCGTCAATTACCCGCTTAAGTGGATTAAAACAAGAAAAAAAAAATAGTAATATGTTCCGTTACTCAGTCACTTTTTACTATTACTGAAGCACCCTCTGATATCAGTCATTTTCGATCATTTTTATTCAGTGACCCCGAAAACTATGAATTCGGCACTAATATCGATCATTTTAGATCATTCCTATATATATATATATATATCTCCCCGAAGTTGTAGGTCTAAATTTGGATTTAACGATACCGGAAATGTCACTGTTTATCTCAGCGACCCCGTAAACTATGACTTTGGCACTAATATCGGTCATTTTCTCGTTATACATATATATCTCCCTTTCCCCCCCCCCCCCCATCCCAAGTCCGAACCATATCTATGTTGAAAATTTGATCGAGTTCGGTCGGGTAGATCAAGAGTTAACAAGTCACAAACATAGTCACTTTCATCTTTATTTATTTACAAGATAGATAGATTACTGAGAACATTAATTTTATTCTTCTCAAACATTGCTTATAACCAAGTACAAAGTATCAAGAAATTTCACGAACTATTTTCTGATTGTTGATTCACTTTGTTTACAGACAAAGTTTGAATATTCATTTCCTTGGATTTGATTGAATCAATTTGAATATTGATGTGCCCTACAAAACACATTATTAGAAAGATAGAAAAAAAACATGCTACTATCTGTAGATTAACAGCACTCCTTTAAGCTTGCAGACTCTTATCTCAACTAGATTTTTTGTTGTAGATACGTGTCTAAGGCATTTCACTTACAATCGGATATTCAAAATCAACTATCTTGATATTTAAAGATCATTAAGCATGTAATTTTATTCAAACGAAAATTAAATATTTCACTTTAACGTCTCATGATTGTGCCTGTTAGATTAAGGGAATCGGGTGATTTAGACAAGTGAATGATAACGGAAGAATTGGTGGAATGAGAAAATGGGAGGAAATTAGAGTACCTGAGAAAACTCACGTACACGCTGTTGTCCACCATAAACTTACTTGCCCAGGGATTGAAGCAGGGACTTTACGCACCAGAGTTAAACGCTCTACCACTGAGACACCGTACCCCCAATTTTATTCAAATATCGAGCTTGATTTTATTTATTTGCTTGTTTGTTTCACAAGTACATGCGTTCCTTCACTTTCACAAAACATAATCTAAAGTCAATCACTCAGAAGTGGATTTGTCTTCCTGGTCTGGAATCGAACTCGTGCACTTGGAGAGGTACTGGATAAGCTACTAAGCCACTAAGTTTGATATCAAATTTAACTCTGTTTTTAACTCAAAAACTATGTTTATTTATTTATTTGCCTTTAGACCCCGGTCAACTACTCAGAGAGCCTTCACACACATAACTTTATCGCTTTTCTCCCTCTTCTTCCCGCTCTTCACTCCTCAACACACATGGAGCAGTATTTCGCCTTCACCTTGGCAGCCAAAGTCCTAGCAAATAGTGGCAGGGCCATATTTTTTCTTTCCCTCGTTTTTGGTGTCCCTTGAAATATTTAGTGGATGCGAGGACATAGGGTGTAAATCTTTGTACTGCGGGGGAGATTGTTCCCCTGAGAACTTGGTTCCTCTCAGAGTAGAAAATCAAAAAAATTGGAAGGCAAGGTGAGACCTTTCTGTTTTTCTGTTACTTTTTTTTCTGGTTCGGTAAACGAAATACTTTCTTCCCCAACCCTCTCCCAATTATGGTTGAAATATTAAAGTAAAAAAAAAAAAAATAAATAAAAAAGCATACACTATATATTTAACTTGTTTCATACATTATTTGTCACATATAAGACAATGTTTTATTTACTTTTATTAATATAATAAACAAAGATGGTTTTAATTAGTCTTTGGGAAATTCTGAACTAGCTGCTCTATTTCACGTTACAAATAGTAGGGATGTTACTGTTAAGAGTAATTGCAAAACTTCAGAATTGTATGCTTCTATTAAGAAGACAAACAATGTGAAACTTACTATCAGTTTGTTTTACGCAAAAATGTGTTTCAGTCGAATAGAATCTACCAATTCTACTATTGGCTACAAAGGACATACCTTCCTGGGCGTATCCTCCTGACACCCCGCGTAGAGCTGGCTCTTCAAAACATAAGGACACTTGCCCGTTCGTTTCTGTGGATATCTCGAGCTTTGCTGAGTTGAAACGAGTTGTAGGGTAATTTGTACACTTTAAATTTTGCTTCGGCAGACAAACAATAGCAGAAGCGCCTTATGTTGTGCAATTGGACAGCAGTTAAGATTCTCCTGCTTCATGTGCTCGATTTCCTCTGGACTTCAGGAGGGTATAAAAGTTCATTTTTCTCGATTTTATCGAAAAATTATACTTGATAGTGTATCAAATATCTCATTAGTTGATCTCGATACAATCTATCGATTGTTGTATGTCTTATGTTTGAACGATACAATAGTTACACAAACATTAAACAGTCACGATATGTCATTAACCCAACTCAACTTAACTCTATGGCCTGTAGAACCCAGAGGTTCAATGCCGCGTTCACTAAATGGTCAATCCGTACGAAATGATCTAGAGAAGGTTGCTCGACCACCTCCGAAAATTATAAAAATGTGAGTCTGATGACCCTTGTGTATATAAAGGTCAGTAACACTATTCACGTTGTCGTATGTACAAGTGTTCCTGAATGGTGGCCATCTTTTTTTTTTTTTTTTTTTTTTTTTTTTTTTTTTGTCAGTGGAGTGCTAATTTTTGCATTTGCAAGCGTGTACGAAAATTACAGTTGCTCAGGATGAACGAATTATACGAACATCAAAAAAAAAAAAAAAAAAAAATGTTTGCAGGCGAGACTGAGGTACATGGAGATCTACATACTCTGACTTTTAAATAAATATGCAGGGTTACAAACCAATACATGAAATCACCGGAAAACGTAGAAGGGCTGTATGTTAGAATGGCATAAAGTGGCAGGTATTATAAGTTTTGTTCTGAATACTATTGCATGTGAAGAGTCTGTAGAAACATCCACAGCTATGATACTACTGGCACCGTACTTTGATACTACTTTGACTTTCTGTTCCCATTTATTCATCACAATTTCTGATAACAATAGGCATAGTTTAGGTCCTATACTTAGTCCTTCCTTTATTTTTCACTATTTTTTCTCCTATTGTACACACACTGTTCTCCCATATTAGAAACATGGAGAGAAGGATAAAAATGACAGACAGTGATGATGAGAAGAGAAAAGAAGATATAGAGCAGTTTCACAGTTTATTTGTGCAGAATGGATATAATGAGAATAGATTGAAGAAGAACAGCAAGAAAGCAGAGGGAAGAAGGCAGAAGGAAGTAAGAAAAAACACAGAAGATGAAAAGAAAAGATGTTCGGGATAGAGAGCATAGGAGAAAAAACGGAAATCTTAAAGAACCTATTGAAGAAAGGAGGAGTAAGGACATACACAAGAGGAAGTAGAATAAGGTTAGATGCAGTGAAAAGGAGGAAAAGGAAGGTAACAGAGATTCAGCTAAGTGATGAAGCGGTTGTATACAGAATTAAATGCAAAAAATGTGCTATGATTTATATAGGAGAAACAGGAAAGAGGTTAGAAGAAAGGGTTAAACAGCACAAAAACTATGTTAGATTGAAGAGGGATAATAATGCTATATATAAACATGTGAAGGAGACAAGACATAAAATAGACTGGGAAGGCGTAGAGGGGCTGGAAAAAGAGACAATAAGTATTATAAGAAAATGGAAAGAGGCATAATGGATACGAAAGGAAGAAAGCGAGTAAATTACGAACTGAAATAGTGGACTAAATATACATGATGTATGGAGGAAGGTATTGGATAAAGCAGAGAAGAAAGAAGAGGTAAAAACAGGTGTATTGAATAACAGATAATCAATAAAATTTATGTTTCTTAAAAAGTGAGAGTTACTCATTTAGAATATACAAGTGTGCCAATTACAATTAAGCTCTCAAGTGAAAGTTGGATCATTAAAAGTTGCATATATAATTATTTAAAAATTGTTAGAAATGAAAGGACGAATCTGATTGGTTCATAGATATGACTTCCTCTCATTTTAAGAAGTATATAATCTGTAATCTTAGAAATTGTATTTCATAATGTGTCCGATGAAGGCTAAGTTAATTTGTCGAAACTGTAACGAGATTATTTATCATATAACATATGTTTTGGTCAGAATTTGTCTTTTATTGTATACAAGAAGTTCCAATGCTAAAATGAATGGTATTTAGGTAGAGTTTTTACTTCTTTGTGCTAATGGCATCAGATTGATGATAATCATTTGACATTATTGTAACTATGACTAAGCACACATAACTTGAAACGCAGTGCAATATTTAATTTGTCAATTAATATACAAGACACTTGTTTATGAAATAATCTAAATTACTCTTATTTAGGCCCTGGGCCAAAGGGATTATGACTTCCCCTCCCTCGTGGAGAATTTTCACCACAATATTATTAATGTTCCTTAGGGCCCTTAGTTGTTAGTCAACATATAAGCGTAACATTTGGGTCCTGGGGCCTGTAACCCTTTAGCATCCGTGTATTTTGCAGACATATCCGTAGTTCAGACCGTGAGTGCAACACTGGAACAAGTTATACCTCGATTGATTTGTAAGAGTATAGACTTCCAGTTTACATAATGAACGTTGCATTTCTATGTACGAAGGAAAAATAATTGAAGGATACTTAAGAAAATTTCCCTTAAAAATGTCCCTTCCCGCCATTCTTTTACTTATTACGCGGCAATGCTGCAAGGTAGGTGAATAATAAGACGACTTTGTGTGTTCTATTTTGTTAAACTCAAACTGAAAACTTCATATTGATCCATCAAATGGTGGCAGAGAAAAATGTATTTTATACTGTAGTTTTCACAAACTTTATAATCATCAATTTTCTTGTAAGTACGAATATGACTTTGTATCAATGCTCCGTTTTATTTTCTACCGAAATAAAATTATATACACTATTCTAGTTACTTTTCTTAATTCGTTATATTATCACAGATTCTTGGTACCGAGAAATCCTCAAGGGAGGTTTCATGGTTTGTAGGTCGATAGTATAATAGAAAATACTTCAATGCAATAATTTTACTATTTGTGCTATTACCTTATGTTATTTTGAAAATACTTGGTATTCTGACGTGCCACACTGAATACAACTTCCAAACATGTCTGTCGATATGTGAAGTTATCAAAAAACTCTCCAAGTTATTGCATAGTGCACGTATTCTTATTGCATATGCACACAGTTAATCACACTAAATATAATATGTAATATGTAGTTTCTTAATTCCCGTAATACTAAACAATCTGTTATATTCTTTGTTTTCATGTTTCTTTGTAGGTTGATAACAATATTACATTCCCCTGAAATCCTCGTAATCTTCAATCATTCTGAAGAATGGTAAACAAAAAGAAGCCAGTTAGACAGACAGTTGCAAAAAGAAAAGGCATTGCTGTTGTGAAAGATCGAAAAATCTGTGTAATACACTACCCATAAGACAAAACTGACATGAGGTTAAGAAATGTCATCGACAAAGCTTCCATATAATCTTTCAGGTCAAAGAACTGCAACAAAACAGCGACACTACAAAACTGCATCACTTAACATCAATTTGCATCCAAATTCGTACAGAATACGATACAAAGAAACATGGTCTATCGCTGAGACTACCAAAGTTTTATAAAATTACCATGATTGCTAAGTCAGCTTCCTGAATCATGGAGGGCGAAAAATTGTATCCACTCTTGGTGGAGAATTCACCAAACGTACTGTTGCACAACAATGTGGCAAACATCCTGCATAACGAAGACCAATGAGTATTTTGCCAGAATCCGCATGAATGGAGATCTTGGGGGGGGGGAAGTGAAAGCGTGGGTCATGGGAATCGCTGGTGACATGTGTCACTAGAATTTCTGAACATGTCATTAAAGAAGCAACTTTTTTAAAGGAAGATGAATCACTATTGTTATAGATTCGAAATATGGATCTTATAGCAGCCGAAATGATGTACCACAACTTGTGTCGTAAAGATTATACAAGAAGTGACTAGACACAAACCTAGTGAAAATGAAACATCCACAAAATGCTTACAGAGCACATCAGAAAGCTTTAATGCAGATTTGTCTATATGTCCAGCGGTCATAATTAAGGAGTTAAAGGTAGAAATTTCACGTTCTATCCGTTAATGTATGTTCAAGAAGAAGAACTAAACAATGTTAATCAGAAATGTATAATGTGTCAACTGAAGAAGATGCTGAAATATTTCCCACGTGGGCTACAGTTCGTTATTTTATCAGATCGTAGAGGAGAAATTGTTTATGCACGGAACATAACATTACATAAAGATTAATACGTTGAAGGTGCACTCTGTGCAGGTATGTCAGTAAGTGTTCTGATTATTGAAGCAGCTTTATTGTTACTGCGAGCTGTTCTTAATCACCAGCAACAGATGTGAGTTCCTTCGTGGTCACCCACGGCGGGAATGCTACGTTCCAAAAGCTAAGATATCTCGTCTCCTTATACAATCTATATCTACCCTTTTAATAGGAAGTGATATGGACGCAAATCCTCGGAAAATATCCCGTCAAAATGGGAAGAATACGGATGAATCTTTTAAGACTGATGGTTGAAGGACATCACCGCTTCCGACAACAAACTCATACGTTGCTGTTTCTAATTCTAATATTTGTGGATATGAAGAGCAATGGCCCATACGGTTGAGCAGATTTATCAATTCTGTACTGATTGTGAGATACCTGACTATTATACCCAGAGCTGTGACATCAAATATGGTTCATCTGATACATGTAAACAAACATCTTGCGCTAAAGATTTGGCAACACGAGTTTTCCGAGGACTTGCGTCTGTATTACTTACAGCTAAAAGGATAAACTAAATAAGATGAGGTAAATATAAGCTCTTGGAATGTAGCATTTTTACCATGGACGACAACCTAAGATCGAAGTTCGATGGTTATTAATAACAGTTCACAATAACACTAAAGCTGCTTCGATAACCAAAGAACTTTCTGGCATACTTGCCTGGAGTCCATCTTCAAACAATTTATCTTTAGGTATGTTCCTTGCATAAAGATTTTCACCTTGACGACCTGGTAAAATAACAAACTGTAGCCCACGTGGGAAATATTTCAGCAACCTCTCCTTCAGTTGATACGTTATGCATTCCTGATTAACATTGTTTAGTTCTTCTTCTTGAACATACATTTATAACAAATATAGGATTGAGTATAGCCCCCCCCCCCCAGTGATTTTTAACGAATCATAGTGATTCTAACGATTCATACTAGTTCATAATGAATCTGAATCGCATGTTATAAAGATTTAAGATGTAAATGTTGTGGTATGGAAGTTTTAGTATAAGTAGTAGTAGTAGTACTAGTAGTAGTAGTAGTAGTAGTAGTAGTAGTAGTAGTAGTAGTAGTAGTAGTAGTAGTAGTAGTAGTAGTAGTAGTGGTGGTAGTTAGTAGCAATAGTAGTAGTAATAGGAACGGGTTAGAAGCCCCGCAGGGGTTGGTTGGGTTCTGTTCTCGATATAAGTAGTAGTAGTGACTCTCCTAGTTCCGGTGACAAGGAATGGGGGGAGCGGGCTATACACAAGCCCAAATATATATCTATGGTAAATAGTAAAATTGACCGACTTTAAATTACTTTGTTAAACCTTTTATTATCTTTTGGAGCTTCATAAAACGTTAACTCACATCCAACATAACAGCGAGTCCATTACATTATCTTACTTTATAACTTGTTTGTTTTTTTCTATGACAACCTTCAGTTCGTCGTTCTTAGTTACATATCAATCTTATATTATTTTATCTTTTTCTTCTTCTATAAAATAAATTGGCTTGTACATATTTATAAACCAAATATTGCTCGATGATAAAAGAGAATACAAGTACAAGTATACTAATAAAGAATACAAGTATACAACATACTGTTGTACATTAACGGATAAAAAGTGAAATTTCTACGTTTATCTCCTTAATTATGACCGCTGGACATATGGACAAATCTGTATCAAAGCTTTCTGATGTGCTCTGTAAGTATTTTGTGAATGTTTCATTTTCATTAACACTCTCTGTATCTAGTCACTTCTTGTATAGTATTTACGACACAAGTTGTGATATATCATTTGTAATATCCATATCTCGAATCTATAACAGCGGTGATTCATCTTCCTTTCAAATAGCTGCTTCTTTAATGGCACGTTGAGAACTTCTAGTGACAAGTCATCAGCAATTCTCATGACCCATCCTTCTCATCCTTTCGCTTTTTTTTCATGATCCCCATTCACACGGTTTCTGGTAAAACACTCACTGCTTTTCGTTACACAGGATGTTTGTCAATTGTTGTACAGCAGTACGCTTGGCAAATTATCCATCAAGAGTGAGTAAAATTTTTCGCCCTCCATGATTCAGGAAGCTGACTTAAAACTTTGATAGTCTCAGTGATAGACCAAGTTTCTTTGTATCGTATTCTGTACGAATTTGGATGCAAATTGATGTTAAGTGATGCAGTTTTATAGTGTCGCTGTTTTGTTGCAGTTCTTTGAGCTGAACGATTATATGGAAGCTTTGTCGATGACATTTTGTAACCTGATGTCAGTTTTGTTTTATGGGTAGTGTATTACACAGATTTTTCGATCTTTCACAACAGCAATGCCTTTTCTTTTTGCAACTGTCTGTCTAACTGGCTTCTTTTTGTTTACCATTCTTCATAATGATTGAACATTACGTGGACTTCAGAAGGAATGTAATATTGTTATCAACCTACAAAGAAACATGAAAACAAAGAATATAACAGATTGTTTAGTATTACGGGAATTCAGAAACTACATATTACATATTATATTTAGTGTAATTATCTGCGTGCATATGCAATAAAAATACATGCACTATGCAATAACTTGAACAGTGATAACTTCACATATCGACAGACATGTTTGGAAGTTGTATTCAATGTGGAACGCCAGAAACCAAGTATTTTCAAAATAACATAAGGTAATCGCACAATGGTAAAATTATTACATTAAAATATTTTCTATTATACTATCGACCTACAAACCATGAAACCTCCCTTGAGGATTTCTCGGTACCGAGAATCTGTGATAATATAACGAATTAAGAAAAGTAACCATAAATTTATATAATTTCATTTCGGCAGAAAATAAAACAAAACGTTGATACAAAGTCATATTCGTACAAGAAAATCGATGATTATAAACTCTGTGAAAACTACAGTATAAAATACATTTTTCTCTGCCGCTATTTGATGGGCCAAGATGAAATTTTCAGTTTAAGTTGAACATAAAATAAGACACACAAATACATTTTATTATTCACCTAGGTTGCAGTATTGCCGCGTAATAAGTAAAGGAATCGCGGGAAGGAACATTTTTTAAGGGAAATTTTCTTAAATATCCTTCAATTATTTTTTCTTCGTACATAGAAATGCCACGTTCATTATGTAAACTAAAAGACTACACTTTTACAAATCAATCGAGGTATAACTTGTTCCAGTGTTGCATTGACGGTCTGATCTACGGGTATTTAAAGAGATCCCATCGGTGTCTGCAAAAATACACGGACGCTAAAGGGTTTGAGCAACAAGTATTATTTAATTCTAAGGACCAAGGGCGCCCATGTAGTAGTTTCCAAGGGGGGAAGTATAAGCGATATTCCAAATATAGTTTCAAATTTTGCTGTAACTAATGTAAAAATTCTATTGGGTTTTCGATATTCCCATGTACAATTTCCTCTTAGGGGAGGCGAGCGCCCCACTTTGCCCCCCCTGGTGGGCACCCTTGCTAAGGACTCTAAGAAACATTACTAGTATAGTGATGAAAACTCCCCAAGGGGGAGTTATAACCCTCTTGGCCCTTGCTCTAATTGAATGAACTTCAACTCTTTGCTAGCTACGACAAAAGAATACCATCACTCAAACTCCGAAGTTCGGGGAGGTTTCAGTTAAGAGAATGATGACTTTTTACATAGTAAAGGTAGAAACAGTATGTAATTGATACATTTTTCACCCATTAAGTTATAAAACAAAATTCAGTTAACTCACCAGTTTGTTTGTTATCTGTACCATTTCCTGTCAGCAACGTTTTCTCCATAACTTGCTTCATTAAATGTCTATGTTAGTACTAAAATCTATATTTAGAAAATAATCCTCTATAGAAAAGAATTTGATCTTCATGATCGGTGATAATATAATCCATCACTTTTATTAAAGGTGACATCTATTTTGTATTCTTTTAAAACACATAAAAACTACAGTGCATAAAACACAAACCAATTTGTGCTAGGTAAACGAATACTATCTAACCGAGTCAGGGCAGGAGCGCAGCTTGGGGAACCGAGCACTACCAAGGAGGTGCGTCCGTAGGGAGCAGGAGCTTCAGTGACGAAAGATATATGCATAAACGAGGATACACTTACACTTTCAATACTTTCAGTATCAGTATCACTCAACATTCATTTCAATATGCTGGGCACTGACAGTAATTACTTATGTTCAAACTCTCATTTCCTCACGAAAAATGTTTCATATTGTGTTTTATCTATAAATTTTCTACTTGGTACAGCCGTCTGCTTGAGTGAACTCAAAGTAACATTGGAAATGGTGTTTCGAAGCGTTTAATCTGTGTAATTTCTTCCCGGTGAACATATGCAACGATACGTTTGAATGTGTGTATGGTGCCAGAACCGTTGTAACTATTCTGTATAACTATATTGTAAAGGTTGAACAATAGACTCTCACAGTATGGGTTAGGCCCATCAGCGTATCCTAAAGTAAGTTCTTTCTTGGAAAGGGAATACCAATAATATCCGCGCTATATTGCTCTCTTCCTGCGGCGAAGAGTCTTATTGACTTGACGTCCAGTCATACAAGGTAGCCATTTTAGAGCATCATGTCCTCGACTTTCAGAGATTGCTCTATCAAGTGATTCCTCAGTAATCGGTAGTTATCGTCCATCACACTTTACCAAGATCACGAGAAGGTCTCAAATGTTGTAGCAAAAATGTTATTCTCCAGTTCATACTCGTTACCATATATCCTACATAGAGTGGTGTGATAATGTCTTTAATATAAATCCTTTCCAGACGTAGCTTCGAAACTCCATACGATTCTGTTTTTCAAATATTGGGTAGTTGGAATACGTGTTTTGGGTATGGAAAACAAATACCGAAAGTCACTTACCAGAGTAAATTGAGACCCATCCGTGTATAGTATAATGCATCAATATTCTAGGGTAATAGTTCTGAACTAGTATATCGCGACACACTGATGGATCGCACAGTCCCATACCATGTGTTGTGAAATTTCACAACAGGATTTAAAAATTATGAAGCGTTCAATAATTAGTTGAAATCTATCTTGGGGCAGATTGGACTAGTCAACGCCTCTAACGGCAAACAACATAGAGTTACTAATTTGTAGCGACTTATAAGGTTACACTATTTGGTTCAGGTTACCACTAAGTTTATATTATTATTAATGTAGAGTTTAGGTTAGGGTTACACTATAACTATTAGGTTTATTTTATTATTACTAGAACATCAAATAAGAATGTCATGTCGTCTTGTGCATTCAGTAAAGTAAGCTGTGAGTTGTCACTCAATAAAAATGTTGGGGACCGTCACCAGTGTTCCAGGATCCATTATGGTGATCGACGCACCACGGTTAGGTGCCTGGCAACGTTGTTGACTGAAGTGACTACATCTTGCAGGACTGCTTACATACGAAAAGATGCACGTACATTTATAGTTCGTCGTCAGGAGGTATGTACTGCAGAAGACACTGACGCAAATTTCCAGAGGACAAGTGCGCCCATGTTGTAGTTTCCAAGGGGAAGCAAGTATAAGCGACGTTTCAAATATAGTTTCAAATTTTGCTGTGACTAATGTAAAAATTCTATTGGGTTTTCGATATTCTGAAGTACAATTTCTTCTAGGGAGGCAAGCGCCCCACCTTGCCCCCTTGATGGGCGCCCTTGCCAGGGGATGAAGGAAACATGTCCCCTCCAATCTTGGAACTTGAGGGAACTGTATCCCCAATAATCCAATTTGAAATGTGTTTTTTTTTTGGGGGGGGGAAGTGATGATTTGTGTATGATTGCCACAAAGGAAAGTAAGATGAAACTGATGTCCCCCTCTCAGAAGAAGCCTCAAATCTGCCCGCCTCCCAATTTTGAAGACAACTCTGCTCCCTGATCCTCCACAGGATTGTTTTTCAACTGCACAATTATTTTGAGCATCACTTAACAAAAAAAAAAAAAGTCTTACTTGTCCCCCCAACCAATGTTGAAGACAGATTTGCGCCGCTGCCAGAAGGTGCTGCAATGTCTCCAGCAAGCGCAGATGACATACTGCTCGAGTGACTTTGAATACTTAGGACTAGACAATGATTACAAGTTCGTGATCAACCTCTCTATGGCTATCGAATGTTTTCGCCTGTATGAAATAATTTCCATAATGAATATTAGTGACATTCAACTCCCCTATCCATCTATTTTATCAGTGATTTTGGCCGTTATTCAACTTGTGGATTATCTTACTTACTGCCCATAATCACTCCGATTTTAACATTGATCACTATAGAGTAAAAGAAGAATAGATAGCAGTAAACGGCTTTCTCCAATCAATTAAGCACTCCAAGAATATTAAAACCGAAAATGGTTGAAATCTACTACTACTTCCAGTTTCAATATTAATTGAGAAAACATCACGCCACACAAACCAAACTTCTTCACGTGGGGTACACATGACACTGTTACTTATTTCAATTCAAAATATGAGTTGTTCTAGTCAGGAAATATGTCCTTTTAAAACAGATGGGTTTTGAACAAGATTATACATTATATTTGTCAAGAGTGTTAAGCTACTCATGGTACTCAAACCATTGGAGTGTCATTATGGTGTCTATTCGATCTCGAAAATCCATTAACTCGCTGATATGAGCGTCTGAAAAGAGAAATGTGTTTATCAGAGAGTTCGAAATCAACTTTCTGAATATTTGATCAACATATAAAATTATTGGAACTCTAGCCGTATCCGGTCTCAGGGAGCAGTGCATATTATACAGGGTGTCTCAAAAGTTCCCTGACATGGTAACTCTGTTATTATCAGAGTTACAACAAAATATAAGAGGGAAAACCGTCTCCAAATTGATGTTTTCAATCTAAAGTAAAGATTTTTTTTTGAAATCGGACTAACCGTTTAGGCTGTACACTCTTGATGCGCCCAATGTTAAATGAAAATGCAACGTTGTCATTTACCTGGACCCACAACATAAAGTGAATGGGTACATGTTTGAAATGGGGGCTTGCCATAGACACGTTAGCGTAAAAGACAGTGACGTCATTCACTTATATTGTAAATGGTAATGTTGCATTTCATTTAACATTGGGGGCATCAAGAGTGTACAGCCCAAATGGCTCGTCCGATTTAAAAAAAAATCCTTCACTTTAGATTGAGAACATTCTATTTATAGACGGTTTTTCCTCTTCAATTTTGCTATATCTCTGATAATAACAGAGTTACCCTGTCAGAGGACTTTTGAGACAACCTGTATCTACCAATTTCAGGCGATAAAGGACGCTGAAAGTTTGTAGTAACTTATGTCAGACATGATTAAAAAAAAATGCATTTAATGTTGTTTCACTAACTTTCGTTTGGCTGATTTATTTGTCAATTAGCTAATTCTCATTTTGCCTAACAGTTTATTAGCTATCATTCACAGATTAAAATCACATCTGTCGTCTTAGGTGAAATACGAATTCACATTTGGCCTAATTCTAATATGCCTAACGATCTTATCAACAAGTAACAATCTCTTATGTAGAATATAGGTCACTGTTTTCGTAAATAAATGATATAAATAGTCTTTGATCGGGTCTTCTTGACGAAAACAATGATTAAGCGTGTTTGCACACGATACCGACAAAATCGGAGGAAGCCCCGATAATATCGGTGACGGTGTCGGCGTACTTTGCACACGTCGCCGACAATATCGGTGGAAGCCCCGACAGTATCGTTGCCGGTGATGAGCGAAGCGACACACAAAAAATCTTCTCCATATATGAAAACAAATAAAAATAATAATAATTGGGAAAATTATTTTTTAAAACAAGGACTACAAAAACTGTTCTGAAAAGGTGTGGAGGACGGTACAAAACTTAGAAAAAATAGTCCTATGCCTAAACATGTTTAGATTTAACAGTGTCGTTTTAAATAGATGCTGTAAACATATTATTTTCGTTTCGATGAGAATTGATGCTGCGGTACATTGCAAACTATATTAGTTTTAATTTTTGTTGGAACACTGTTACATTTTGTTTTCCATGCAATTAACATTAATGTCATAGTAGATTAAATGATAAGATTCGAATTAGAAATTCTGTTTTACATTGCTCCATACATACACTGGAGCAAATCCCTGGTGGATGAAGGGGACATGTCCCCTCCAATCTTGGAACTGGGGAGATTGTCCCCCCCCCCCAATAATCCAATTTGAAATGTGTTTTTTGGGATTGTGTCCGATCGCCAGGAAGAAAAGTGAGATGAAATTAATGTCCACTCAGAATAAGCCTCAAATCTGCCCGCCTCCCAATGTTGAAAACAACTCTGCTCCCCTGATCCTCCACAGCATTGATTCTCGACTACAGAAATAGTTTAAACATCGCTATATATATAATATGGGAACGATCTTACCCCCTCCCCCCAATGTTGAAGACAGATTTGCGCTGTTGCGTACATACCTGTCGTTTCTCGTTTCTTTTTGTCCATGAACTCAAAATCCTGAGCAAGGCTTGCATAAACTTTTCGCCATGCATTTTGCTTTTCAATTCTGTCCTTGAAAGAGTCTGTTATCTTATTCCATATGCAAGGTCTACATTCCACAAGTTCAATAAGGGTTAAATTATCGAATGGAAAAATTCCTGCCATCTCTAAAAATCTAAGCAAAACTAGAAAGATACAAATGCAATAATACACAACCTTTTCATTCAGTCACTGTAGCTAAACTGCAGAACTCTATCAGGGGGTCGATCCCGGTACAAAGAGGAGAGGGAAAACTTGGATACATAGCTTTGGTCTTTGTTTTCAATTGCCATTCCACAAATTATTTTAAAAAAGGGGGGATTTGGGATAGTTTTGGAAATGAGAGAAAAAATCTGCAACAAGTGAAGCATGAAGTCACATCTCTATTGTTGATCACAATCAAGAAAATGCCAATTAGTAACTTGTCCTTGGAGCTTTGGAAAGAGTGTTTGATAGTGCTGGTTTCGTTTCAAAATAATAATAATTCTACTTTGACTTGTCAACAAATATTCTATTCAATCATTGCTTATTGAGTGGAACCGGGAAAAGTGATCTGCACACAATTCTGATGAAAATAAAAGAAAGTACAGGATTTTTCTATATGCTTATGTTCACAGTATATCAAACTTTGAAAATTACGCTTAAATTAATTTCCAGAATGTATTAAAATTTAAAAGCATTAATAGATTAAAAAATATACCATCAAAGAGTGTGTGTGTGTGAGAGAGAGAGAGAAAGAACAAAAATAAAAAAGGAGTGGAAAATAATCAAGAAATTGGTTATCTAAATTTCCTATATTCTATTTGGTAATAGCTATTTAGAGGGAAGACAGTACTCTTCAGACTTCCCACATTTTATATTTATTTAATAAAGAGAATTAGCTACTCCAAAACAGAGACTGTAAAAAATAAGCTGTTCCGAAGTTTATAGGACAAGATAATAATAATAATAATAATAATAATAATAATAATAATAATAATAATAATAATAATAATAATATACAATTGTAATAGAAAAAATGGAAACAACAAAATTCCAAAGACAAGAAACGAAACAAAAGTACACAGCGCCTTGTCGCTCACTCTCTTCATCTAACCCGCTGGCCGGCCGACATTTCGGTGTCGGCGATACCGCCGACAGTATCGGGGGCTTGGCCGACAGCATCTGCGTGTCGGAGGATCGGCCCATAATATTGGTGGCGTGTGCAAGCTACGATTTGAATACATTGAAGTCAATTTCACCGCCTACATTATCGGTGATTCCACCGATATTATCGTTGCCGTGTGCAAATGCACACGATTTCATATGTACACATTTTAAATAACTATAATATAAACTATTTCAAATGTATAATAAACAACGTATATCAAAAAGAACACTACGTAGAGGATTTGTCCGTAAACTGGAGACTTGCCACCGCGCGGCGCTCCAATTGCCAACAGGGCGCTTCCCGGCGGGGGGGGGGGGGATATGCGGTAGGAGTCTAAACTAAGCAATGCACCGAAGACAGCAGTCGTGTCCGAGCCAGTGTTGTCAGATGGCGGGAAATTTCCCACAAAACGGGAAATTCTTAGCATTGGCGGGAATGTGGGAAATTATGCTTGGGAATGGGAAAATCTGTCAACTTCCTTTTCATGTCGTCTCTTTCTCACTCCTTGTCTTCATCTCTTTGTACATGGAGTAATACATGGATTCGAAGCGTCTTTGAAGGTCAAAAGAACCAGAACAGAAAGAGAGATTTATAGCTAAACCTATCCAAATGGAACTGAATGTTACTCGCGCCAATATCCATATTCTGCGAGAAGAATGAAAGGGGAGAGGGTTTACGGCCCTTTGCTTAGTATATTTGTTATGGCCAGTCATTCACGGAATGTTAGGGTGAGGAGAGATAAAAGAGGAAAAAATATAATGTTTGGAACTAGCACACACATACGCACACAAACACAATTTTTATTTTTCTCTATACTAAATAAATTACTGACAGAAAATAGAAGGATAGCCCTATAATAGATTTCATCTCCAGTAGGAAAACATGTACTTCTGATTGATTATTCATAGTTATTTGATTTAATTTGAAATTATTAATATAACTATTAATTAATTAATCATTATTATTAATGAAATAATTAACGATTAATATTCTTTGATGGCGGGAAATTTTGCAAGCGATCGGGAAATTTGAGGGCTTTGGGTGGTAAGTTTGTTATTCTGAATCTGACAACACTGGTCCGAGCTCTGACGCAGTGTGGATCATGCGTGGTGCAAAAGCTGTTTTTTGAGTTTTTGTCAGACAGAGAACGTGAGATATGGAGCGTTAGCTGGAGCAGCTCTACGTTATTTAATTTTGCTTTCACTTGGGTAAAACCACTTCCGAGACACTTACTTTGGTCAAGTAGGCTTACAAAGACAACATCCTGTCAAGGGCCCAGGTTTTCTGGTGATTCTGTGAATTCAAGAGCAGAGAGTAGAGATTTGAATGCCCTTCAACGAGTAGTTTGGGCAAAAATGTAGCCAAAGTGAAAAATCTCCTGGACTCCGACCTGTAATCACGTAGCGCTGTTCCAGCGAACGCTCCATTTCTTGCCTCTCTGTAGTGACAAAACTCAAATATAACTTTTGCGCCAAGCATGATTCTCACTGCGTCACAGCTGGGACGCAACTGCTGCCCGATACGTTGCTTAGCATAGATCCCCCACCACAAATCTCCGCCGGGGAGCGAGCACGGTGGCCAGTTTCATGACTTTATGGATAAACCCTGTACATATTACCAACTTGCCACAATGGACAACTAAGTCGTGTCTCGAAATGAATACGTGTAAGTAAACAGTATAAATATATGTCTGTACCATATCCTGTATCTTTCTCCAGTTATCCATAATGAAAAATCTCATCTACGAATCATAAAATTACCGAAACACTTCTGAATTGCATTCATTGCAGCATTTTCAAAATACATAAAAAAAGTTCTTTGTCCTTGTTTCCTCTTTAATGAGGCTAAACAGTCGTATGCAGATGCTCTGAGATTTAGAAAGCAATAAACAGTTTAGTAATGAAAACGAACTGACCTAAGTAGTCTCCATGTTGAGTATTCAACTATGCAAACAATGGAGGTACACTGGCGCGGATCCAAGGGGGGCTATAGCCCCCGCTTGGCGCTCAGGTATACACTGGATAAAATGGGATTCAATCCTGCTTTACACTGGATAAAGCTTCAAACTATGGTTTAGCCCTTACCTTGATCATATCCTGGATTCGCCACTAGAGATACACAATTAAATGTACCATCCGTAATAGATGTCCTGTTAATGTAAAGCTTCTGGAAGTTTTCCATGTTCCAAAGATATTTGAATAACATGGAAGTCTTAAACAATTTAGTATGACAAGTAAATACATGTAGGCTATATTGAAATCTAGATGTAAGATAGGAAACTTTAATTGTTTGGTGTAACTGATATTGAATTCCTGATATTTTGAACTTTCTTCGAGATTTACTGCTTCCTCAACTGAAAACATTTAAAAGTATGCAAAGCCTTGATAATTTCGGTCTCTGAGCTCGTGCTCAGTTAATTCATTACTAACAGTATGTAATACAAGAAAATCTAAATCATAAATGGACTGAAATCACAAGAAAATTAGAAAAAAAAATATGAAACGGAAAATAAGTTTACAATAATACAACTGCATCATCGCCGGTCATCTAATTACACTGAGAAAAATCCGTCATCTGGACAGCGGTATATTGTACAAATATACCGGATCCATAAGTTTACTAAGGAAATATCTACGGAGCATACATTATCCATGTTACATGCGTACTGCTCTTTTCCCACTTAGATGTTACATCATGTTGCTGCAGGATGTCTGATATCTAACAGTCTTCTGTATAGTACTTACGTATACGTTTATTATATATGTCAGCTATATGTTACATAGGTTCATCTGTATGTGGGATCCTGACCGCCTATATACAGTTCTTTCATTCATACGGAAAGTACGTTTATTCGGAACACTTATACGGAAAGTACGTATAAAACATACGGTTTGAGTTATACGTTTGGTGCAGGATGTTATACATAAGGTTTACATTAATTCCTAAATGTCAGGATTTACGCATGTAATCTACGTTTCTACATACGGCACATACACTTTTTTCTCAATGCATTAGGAGAACGTCTTCCATCCATCCCTGTCCCCCTTCCTTAACTTCTCAGTTAAACAGTTATGCACGGCACCAGAATAGCATTCCTATTTCTAGTTTTGTAATGGTCGTGATTGATCTGTCTTCGTGACTGATAATTGTTATCAGGACATTCCGCTAATTTCGTATTTTAATTTATTACAGCGACAATACCAAGGATCTTATAAAATAGAGGATCTGCCCTTACAACAAAATCTTGAAGCCATACGTCACAGCTTCACCCCACCCCCCTACTCTGCCCACTCCGCCCAATAGGATCGAAAAGTTTTGAGCCAACAATCATGGCGGAAACGAAACGAAATGAAATGAAATCTTTAAGTTTTACGTCCCACGGTTATGCCGGTTAGGCTAAAGGAGACGGTGATGATGAGAGATGAGTGAAATGGTTGAATGAAGAAAGTGGGAGGAAACTAGAGGACCCCGAGAAAACCCACGAGCACGGTGTTTGTCCACCACAAAGTCCACTCGGCGTGGGCTGGGATCGAACCAGGGACCCCAAGCACCGGAGGTGAACGTTCTACCATTGAGTCACCGCGACCCCCATGGCGGAAACGAAAGTAGCCAATCAGACGATGGCGGAAACAAGAGTAACCAATCAAACGTGCCGATGCTCTATTGTTTTTTGGCTTCATTCATTTAATAGCATGAAGATACATATGGGCAGATCCTCTATTTTATAAGATTCTTGGACAATACACACAACGTTGTCTTTCTACTTATTTCTTTATTCAGTATATTTGCTTTTAATTCTTTTTTGCACTATTGTAGATTTCAGTGTTTGTTGTATCGAGTATAAACCAAACAGGTAAACTCATAAATTTGGAATATAAAATATATGGCAAAAAACCTGCCTTACAGTAGGGAGGCAGCTGATTTTTACTCATTTTTCAACATTCTCATCCTGGAGGAAAAAGATGAACCTCGAGATAATTCATGGAAATGGTGTTGTCCACCTCAAACTCGCGTTGACGGATATTGAACAAGAAAACACTCACACCAGAGGTGAGCTCACTCTACCGCTGAACCGCCGTTACCGTATTATTAATATACTTTACAGGTGGTACTCCTTACTGGAACAGGAATGAGGGATAACTTTTTACACAAATAGATATAATACTTTAGTCATGTAGTACCGCAGAATAAATGACAATAAAATCTGAGCACTGAACGTGATTCATGCTGGCAAACCTCATACATAAATCAAGAATGGGCCATTTTTGAGAGCATATAAATGATAATATTACAATTACCGTATACACATACAACCATACGCACACACACAGATATACTTGTGTGTGTATATATACGTATATGTATATATGGAATATATACACAACAAATGTTCCATTGGCACATCTGTTACCTTCTTCGATATTTGGGTAGCTTTCTCACACCCTTCCATATTCAGACAAACGAAGAGAGAGAGAGAGAGAGAGAAATGGGGTGTTCAGTATGTCACCCGGTCATTTAGTAGAAAAATGTACCCTTCTAATTTTCTGGAACAAGTGTTCATATTATTCATCTTTTTTCTTCTTGTTTTTTTCGTATTCTCGTTATATTTTTCTTTTTCTATCATCCGAAATATCCTAATAACATGTTAGAATGAAAGTGGATTAGATGAGGTGGGGGTGAAGGAAGGGCGTGCAGCAGTCAAAAAGGATTGAACAAGAGAAGAGAAGGGAGGACAAATAGCACCAATGAAACATGAGGTATATAGAAATAACCAAAATTAGTTTTTTCTCTTTCTCTTCTCTCTCTCTCTTTCTCTCTCTGACACGCACAAAGACATTCACATATGGACACGTACAATAAACTGCAGTTATTTGTTAAAGCGTTTTTTTGGTATTAGGAAACAGAGGGGTGGAAAAACAGTATATAAAGAATATGTTATTAAAAGGATACCATTTAGATCTAATTTGTTTTCAAAAAGAGAATAATAGATAAGTAACATATGGACTTTATTTATGTAATATGTTAAGGCACTAAGTTGGGGCTATGATGAACTAACAGTAAGACCTGCTATGCACTATAGGATAGATCCTAGGAAATCTGTTACGAGAAATCTCAACGTATATGGCATTAGATCGCATGTCATTTCCTATGTTCTGAATGATACTATGAGATTTATCCTGTTTTATAACACGCTCTATTTCGGAAAGAAAATTCGTAAGATTTCGATTTAAGTTACATCAAGTGAGAGAAAGTGAAAACAAATTTGTTTTCCACCCGCCAACCGCCATATTTTTATGATAGAAATGATCTGTGCATGATATTTAAAATAGTTTAGTAAGGCAATTGTGTCGAACTACGCACATGTATCATTTTTAAACGCAATAAGCATATTTTGCCCAAAACGCGACATAGTACATAATACTATTCTGAATGCAGTGATGACATGTTGTACAGTAGGCATAATTTTTACCGCGATGCACTGTAGATCAACACCTGGCAATGTTAATAGTTCTGATAAGGAAAATTTCTATGTGTATGGCACGAAAAGACAAGCTTTTCTGTAAGATCTTTTATAACATTTTCCCCAAGAATCCCTAGGACTTATTCCATCGTGTATAGTCCGCCTAAAGTGACATGCTTGCGTATGAAACACCTTCCTTATTACTATACAATTTTATTCAACTACTTGTCCATGTTTGGGGAATTTTTTACAGAACTGTGTGCACAAAGTAGAATTGTTTCATTCTTAGGGTTATGTGTGTCACTGTTAGGGATACATATGTCTCCGTTAGCAGAAAGTAAACAACAACAAATTCAATCTGATACTCAATATCATATTTTTCTTTTTAGTAAATAAACAATCAGTACGAGCAGAATAGAAGGTAATCAGTTATTACTGGTAACAAACAATGTAACTTTTACTGATATATAATTTTGTTTCCCTGATTTTCTCAAAAACGACGCATGATACTTGGCCGTCACAAATATTTCCTTTTGTTTTCAGATCAATGTGATCTAACGATTAGTAAACCACGCATAAGGATTTATTTTCATTTATATTATGTTCAGCTCAGGGAGGCCTATCGATTGGTGTGTGTCTCATATTTTGGCATCTTTTCTCATTAAACGCTAAATTGGAGAAGCTTTAAATTTCTTATGCTTGCCTTTATCATCTTTAAAAAAAAACACAGGTTGGGCCATATTGATGGGACACATTTCAAATGCATTTGTGAAGCATTTTAAACACAAAATTTATTACCAACTTTCTGAAAACACATTGCAAAGGACAACAGCTTTCTACTGTGTTCAGTGTTTGAAGATTATGTCCTTTGGCTGAGCACCACCGTAACGAGAACATTTTTTGGCCTTAACAGTCATGTTCACCGTAGTTCGGCACAGGGGATGGCTGCTATCTCCCTTCACATGCAGTCTTTCAGTTCTTTCTTGATAGAAAGTATGCTTTGTGGTGTAGTACACTTTCTCCTTTAGATAACCTTCTCAAGTTGGTACCACCAGTCGTACTGCAGTAGTGTCAATGACAACCCTTTGATGACACTTCTCGAGACGCCTCATCTCCAGATTCGGCGATATACATTGGCACCCCAGATCCTCCGACCTAACTCCACTGAACTTATTTCCTGTGGGGCTATTTAAAGCAGAAGGTGGACACCACAAAGCCCAGTATCATCAATGAACTGAAGGACAGTATTAGAAGGGAGCAAAACTAAGATGGGCACCACCATGACGATCTTGGCCTTAACAACCATGCTCACCAAACATTTGTAATCCTCAAATACTGAGCACAGTGCAAAACTCCTGTTCTTTAACAATGTGTTTCAAATAGTTGGTAATAAATGTTGGCATGGTTCAACATGCTCCACAAATACATTTTTAATGTGTCCCACCATTATGTCACACCCTATGTTAGCAAAGGCTCCCAGGTGTTACTGTGTACAATGTTTTGCGTTCTCTCTTCTGTTTCTTTCATATAGAATTCGTCTGTACACGAAGTCTCATGCAAAAGTCCAACCTTTCGTATGCAGATCTTAATGAACTACTGGCGAGATTATCTACTTTCTAAAAGTGCTTTATTAGTGCATCTTTACCTCACAAATCTTATATACTGCGCAAAACTTCAAGTATAGACCAGTGATGGGCAAACTACGGCTCACAGGTCAGATACGACTCCCTGAGAAGTTCTATCTGGCCCATGACATGACTCCTGATTTGACGAATGGAAAGCAAGATAGAATTACTTCGAAAGAATTCTACTATCTATAAACATACTAAACTTCAGTCATTAATAGGGTTTAGTATTACAAGAATTTTGTTATATATATTTAATATATATATATATATATATATATATATATATATATATATATATATATATATATATGTGTGTGTGTGTGTGTGTGTCTATTCTATCTATCTATATCAATATATATATATACTAATATATTGGTTATATTGGTTAGCCTAATGCAGTAATCGCCAAACTTACGAAGCTACCGTACTATTTTTAAATCCTATTGTGAGCAACCAACCAAAAGAACATTTCTAGTAAATATGATATCGAACTATTCAAATTAGCAAATATCTAACACACGAAAAACATAACGTGCACAACCCTACACGTATACAATAAATTGTGAAGTGAGGCTGGCAACGGAAGTTGATACGGGAGAAACAAGCAGTTGTTGTCATAGGCGCCCCCTGTTGTTAGCGTCAGCTCAGTTGAAGAATCAAGGTTAGCCAACCGGAGCGTTAACGCGATCTACCGAAAATGCCCACTTGAGCTATTAGTAGCTCGTGATCGACAGTTTGGCGATCACTGGCCTTTTTTTCTTTGGCACTCTCCTAGAAAAGTTTGCCCATCAGTGGTCTAGACGTTAGTCAATTAGGAATTCCTATAGATAAAGATTATAGTTGTTAAAAACTATTAAGAGTTTATCACATTTTCAACTCCTTACACTGTTTTCTTGCTATTTGTCGAAATAAATACTTTGTTGGGGTGTCCTTTAGTGACAGTTCCATCTTAATAGGTAGCATAGCTATCGTTCAGTATCAATTTTTCCTCCATTCTCGAAAACCACGCATAAATATTTATTTTCATTTATATTATGTTCTGCTCAGTGAGATATTTCGATTGGTGTGTGTCTCAGTGGTGTGGCATCTTTTCCTCATTAAACGCTAAATTGAAGAATTTTAAAATTTCTTATGCATATCTTTTAATAACATTATAATATTTTATTAATTTCAATTCTTAACGAATATTTGTTTATTATTACTATTATTATTATTTCCTTTTACAAATCAACAAATGATATCCGAAAGATAACATGTACAATTTCATTCCCATCCGAAGATGGGCGGGCCGTAGAAGTTAACACTTTCTCTGGGGCAGTGAGCACTCATTTATTGGTATTATTATTGCGAGATGGGTGTCAGGATTTATTTATATATGTATCTGGTTAAGCATACAGAAGAAGGTGACCTGAGCACGGTATGTAATATACAGAGTGTTTCAAACCAACACCTACAACGTTTGGGAAGTGATTCCTGACACCAAGATAAGACAAAAAATATAGACCAACCTGGGTGCACAAACGCTTCCTTTCGGAGTTATAGGCTGCAGGAAACATGAAAAATGAAATTTAAAAGTCTATAGCTCCAAAACTATGGACCTACCGTAATCGGGTCAATACTTCACTTAGGAACTAACATGTGCCCTATCCAAAAATCCATGTTTCATAATTCTAAGGTACTTACGCAACAATTTTTATAGAAGGAGTTTGGCTACGGGCATACAAGTTGAAGTACTCACGAACTACGTGGAGGTATCTCGAAAGCTTCTACTTCCACGGTAGGGTTCAACAAGATGTTAATGCCCTGCCTACCCCATTTTGTGGAAGAAGTACACTGTACATTACCAGAACCAATGGCTGATGTAGACCATCTGTATCAGACATGTATACCATTTGGGAGGTACCAATCACTTTTCTCCGTAGGGTAAGGCAATAATTGCCTACCTGACATTGTTCAAGTTCCGTGGTGAAGTACCATGCGCATTACTTGGTCCTCCAACGCTCAGTGCTAATGACCCATCTTGGACTCTAGTAACCACGCACACCTCCCCATGGTAATGCATCTTAATATCAACACCCATACCTACGTCCATCATCTTTCAGAGCTACATTTAGAGAGTTGCCGGATATTGAAGAAGCTTTATTTGAATTCTTAATGCTGAAACTTATTACCTGCTGACAACTCCAAGAGCCCGTAAAATCGTAATGAGTCGTAACGCAGACTTAAGGAAACGTTAAACAGCAGAACTTAACAACATCAACAACGTTGACAAACTTTGAAGAGATTATAAGTGACAAAAAGTAACAGTTATGTAAATAATAACTATAACACAAATGATAACAATTATTCAAATTAAATAACCAGAATAACCAGGTAACAATAATCAGAATAACAACAAAAATATAAAACAACGAAAAACAATTAACAGAATGAAACTTACCCGGAATTCGACAATACTATTTATATACCATCAGGATATGTTCTTCATAAAGTACGAGAGGCAACACTGGCAAAATTTCATGAACAGAAGTTGACGACCGGAGCTAATTCTCGCGTTCAGTTGTGTAGTGAAATTTATAGATATAGGTCAAGCTTGAGGACTCCTTGTTATCACTATAGTGTTTATTTGTCTCCTTATATACTGTGTGCGCAAGGAAAGGTGGCTTCTGACAGTTGGATAGAGCACGTGGAGTATTGGAGGCGCTATTGCCAGAGGCTCAGCAACAGAGACAGCAGCTCTGGCTACAAACTTAAGACATTTAACAAGTCGTTTCAACTACCGGCAACAGCGCGATCAGTGACCTTTGTTGCCTAGAAACAGCGTGGAAGAAAAGTGCTGTGATTGGAGAACAATTATCCCTCTCGTTTTGTTTACATGTGCAGCTATCTGTCAGAGGCCACCTTTCAATAACTCGATAATAGTAACAGTGATAACAGCCATGCAGACTCCACGGTGCAGGGGTATAAACGAACTTTAGGATCCCATTCAAGTTATGAAATTCGATTCGCTTAGGGCTTGTTTTTCCGTTGAGAGGGGAGAAGGAAAGCCAGTTTCACCGTCACTGCCCTTATATAATTGTCTCAATTACATTGTTCCACTTGATTACAAAAGATAATTTCGCTTTTCATCATGTACCTGTCTTACGTGCAGGATACGTCATCTGAAACAGATGAATTTCACTCGAAGCTTGGAGAGCGATAGTGACATAGTAGGGGACCATTCAGATAATTTGGCCGAGTCAGTTTTGCAGAATTCACAATATAGGTATTCTTACACAAGGATTTGGGATGCCGTACATGTATAAACTAACGATTGTGCAGAATTTACACGATGGAGGTTATACACAACGTTCAGTCCTCGCCAGGGATTTTTCATCCTAATGGTGTAGCAAACAAGTAGAACTCACTAATAAATGCTAGTGGCATGCATGAACGACCACTGCACAATCCGAAGGCAACTGTTTGGATTGCATGCGGCATTGCTGTCAACACGAAGTTTTTTTTTTTTTTTTTTTTTTTTGGGCTATTCCTATCATTACATGTATTTCATGTTCAACTTTATGTTCTCACTACGGTACTAATCAGGTACCGGAATCCAATCACTACTTTGATTAATGTGACAGGTTGCTATCTTTACAAGGTTTTTTGTAATACTGTATTCTTTGTTTTACGTTATTTGAGAATTATAATAAAGAATGACATACCCATTATAACCCCTCTTAGACTACGTAATTAATAGTACGAACCGCCACTGTTTCCAAGACGACTGTCGTTCTAGAGTATTTCAAACAATCCAGCAGAGTGCAAACCGTCAGTGGACTGCTTTAAATGTCCCCAGAGAATAACTTGTGAGATGCTGGTTTGATAAACATTCGAAATCTTTCTCCGAGATGATTGACGAAAACGAAGACTATTTTTGGTGCTGGTTGAAGGGTTGAACGGACGAGGAAAGACGTTCTACATTCACTGGGATGAAAACCACAATTAATTATGCTTAAAGAGAACTCCTGACAACAACTTGGTAAATTTTCAAGCGATAGGGAAGATGGCAAACTTAGGGTTATTGTATGTCCCAAGGGAGGCGACGTTGGAACTTCACTGTCGCTTGTGAGTCATAGTTTCAATTGTCCTCATCTTCAAACCTTGATGGTTCTCTGCTTAGCGTTTATCTTCTCCACCTTTGTAGATTTTACGATAATTATATATAGTAAAGTATACAGGGCGGCGCAGATAAAAGTAGCCCGAGTAATAATTAAGGAAATGCATGGAAATTACAGAAACGAAGAGCTGAAATGGACTTACCATTAATTTACAATAAAAAATAGAGTGAAAAATAGAGAAAAAATACACTAAAAATACATTTATAGAAGATGTTGAAAGTGACCCCTTTTCTATATCAATACACAGCTCTGCACATGTCAGCATATTCAGATACACCCGGCGTAAGGTTCGGATATCGATGACGGTAACTTCATGGCTAATGTTGTCTTTCAGTTCCTTTATTGTGTGTGAATTAGTTTTAGAGACCTTGCTCTTCAATTATCCCTACAGGAAGAAATCACATATTGTTAGATCCGGTGAACGTGGTGGCCACAAACCTTTGCTGGCAGTTCGTTCCTCAGAGACGACATAATGGACTCTTTTCAAGGATACCTTAGCAGTCTGGCATATTGCCCCATCTTGCTGGAAGAAGCAGTATTGTCTTTAATATTCAGTGAGTTGAGCACAAAATCCATCAAAAATTTCTATATATGAAACAGTCTTGAGGGTAGTGTCAAAAAATATCGGTCCAATGATGCGCGTTCCTGTTACACCGCACCAAACGCCTGTTTCTTCATCATAGAGTGGTTGCTGACAAACAATGTTAGAGTTGTTCGTTGCCCAATACCTCGTGTTTTGTGAATTCACATGACCAAAAAGATAAAACCATGCTTCATCACTCATGATGTAATGGAAAGGGTCTAACAAACCATCCTTGATGCTATTCAAGAATGCTAACAATTGATAGTCGATTGTTGTATATTATCAATTGTTGGAGAAATAAAAATCGATAATTGCATAAACTGTCCATTGTTTTAGCTGTTTACTCAATTTCAAAAGTTGAAATTTTGCATTCGCATTCAAAGGGGATGCAGGCTACTTTCGGATATAAGAGTTGTGTTCGAAGTGTTCGTTGTTACGAGCATTCAGCGTGCTTTGGTACGCAAATACGGAAAAGCTGCACCTGGTCATTAGATCATTTTGCGCTGGTTTCTCCTGTTTCGTAATACTGGTTGTCTGTGTAAAGGAAAAGCACACGGCGACTACATTGCTCAAAGGAAATCGTGGAGCTCGTGAGTTAGAGCTTTATACACAGCTCACGAAACTCGACTGTTCGTGCAAGCAGTGAACTGGACATTCCACAGACAACGGTATGGAATATTTTGCTGCGACATCTACATTTCAAACTCTACCGTTTGTAACTGCTGCAAGAAATGCAGGAACGCATCACTGCTGTTGCGATAGGCATTGATGGAATCATGGTAGTGAATGTATGGAAGGAACTGGATTACCGTTTGGATGTGTGCGAGGTAAGTAGGGGTGCACACACTGAACATTTGTAGTATGTACCAGAAACTTGACAAGAGTATATGTATCTTTTCATGCATCGCCCATCTTTGTACGCCATATACTTGTCATTAAACAGTGGTTTGAGACGTGATGAATCATTTAGGCTATATTATCATATTAGGAAATTCGCACCTAAATACGTAATAGTTCGTCGTAATATAAATACTCACAAAATTTCATTGAGATTGCTCATAAGAGGGAGACCGGGTAATAGACGTCACGTAAAGAAAATATTTGACCAAACAGAAACATTTTTTCTTTCTTTTAATGTAATGTCATCGATTGCATACTATACTAAATTGTTTTATCCAGTATATGTATAAGATATGATTCAGATTTTCCAACAGGTAATTACATCAAAAGAAACATGACAGCTACATTGATCCCCATTTCCTGCGTCTTCTGGTCGTTGGAATCATTAATAATCTCATAATAACTTAATGAACAAAGATAAAATAAATAGTCAGCTTCTTTTAGCTACAGAGATCATAATTTCACCATTATAAGATTTTTTAAAAACAAAGTATCCGTTTAAAAATGTGTTCATTTAAAACATACAGTAAATAACTATTTTATTGGTGTGATCATTGTAATTTCCTTTACTCCAAACAACAACTTCCAGAAAATGGTATATTTTGCGTGTAAATAAAAAAGGAACGAGTATAAATGAAGCACAGTATCGAAAACTACAACTGAAAATGCGAATCAATAAAAATGCTAGGTATACCTTAATTATAAAAAACAATAAATTTGTAGTGCGCTGCTAGAAAATACACAGAACTACCTTCAATAACTTCGATCCACTCGTCTGATCCCGTCGCCGCACACAGACAGACACACAAACAAACTCTGTATTTCATTTATATTAGATATATATTTAATAATTCCATAATTTGCTTTTTCATTTTATCACAGTTCTATTTGGCCAGTAAACAAACAGTGGTAAAATATCGCTAAATTATCAAAATCTCTCACTTGCACATCATAGGTACGTTAAAATATATTGTGAGTTTAAATACTAAAACGTTCAACTTGGGTTGCCCACATAATTCTAATAGCTAAATGCAACACTAATTCTTAGGAAGAATAATATTTTTAAAAACGTCATGGTGGAGAATGATGCTGCGAGGCTTACGCCTTTTGTAAAAATCCCAATATCAAATATTAAGTAGTTTGAGTAATTTTATCTCCCTCCCTCCTCCTTTTTTAACTTTTAATTTCCATTACAAGAAAAAAATAAATATGTTTTACAACCCACAGATATGCTCTGTAAATTAAAGGATTCAGGTAATTAATGAAATTGAATGCGTATTAAATATTATCGGTGGAATGCAAATGTGGGAGGAAACCTAGGAATCTCAAGAAAACTCGCGGACACGATGTTGTTCACCACAAACTTACATGACAAGGCAGGGACGTACGCAAGGGGTGGGTTCTGGTTGTCCAGACTTTTCAGAAATCTCTAATTTTCTGTAAATTTAATCTAATTTTAGGGATAATTTTACAAATTTTAATAAAAATTTATTCTCATATTGAATTTAGTCTCCCGAAAGCTTTGGACTTCTCCCAGAATAGATTTTGGCGTATAGTCTGTGACATTTCTCACCATAGGTGAGCACTTTACTACCTAGCTATTGTCTTCTTCTTATTTTGCTTTCGACTGACAAGTAGGAAAAAAGTGAGTTTGGTTGTGGTAATGTCTCGTCTCGGAAACTGTATATCTACTACATATTGTGAGTTTAATAACGAAAATCTAGACCAACTCTACACGAGAATAAAATAAAAGATAAATCCCGTCCCCACTGAGGATTGAATCCGGAGCATCTATTTATATTGCTTGCCAACTATTTCATATATATATATATATATATATATATATATATATATATATATATATAAATGAAAGTCATTATGTTTGTGACTTAATAACTTTTGAAACACGATACCAATTGCGATCAAATTTAACACATTGATGAGGTTTGGGCCTGGGATAGTTTTTATCATTTCACTTTGAGAGTGCAACATAGGGAAGAGGGAGATTTACAAATGATTGAAAATGACCGATATTAGTGTCGAATCCACAGTTTTCGGGGTCGCCTCGCAACTTGGAGTGGAGGAGGGGGATTATATATATATATATATATATATATATATATATACTGACCAAAATAACCGATATTAGTGTTGATTCCATAATTTTCCGGGTTACTGAGACGAACAGTGACACTTCTGAGTCCATTTAAATCTAAATTCACCCCATTATGTTAAAAATGAAAGGTATTCTCCCTGTGCGAAGAACCGATATTTATTATCAAACGAAGAAAAAAAACACTGAAGACGAAACACAAAGGTGATAAATTGAGTATTATTACTGAGGAAGATGAAACTACGAAAGATGTCGGATTGTATGTGAGTAGACGCAATTGAGTATTTAAATTTTATAATGATAGCAAGCAAGAACGATTGATATAAAAGCAAAGAAATAGAAAAGAAATAATTAGATTGTGATTTTTTTGCGACACAGCTAAAACATCAAATGAATAAGTGACAGGCGTGTATGTTCCTTAAACTCAATTGCTTCAATAGCTTATTCTACCCTTGCCATTTCTGTAACACCTAAGTTCTAATACTTCCCTTCCCCCTTTGTAACGCCAAACATTGTCACGCCCTTATTTCTGCGACCATACATCCTCCAGCAAATTCACAATTACTCCCCTTCCTTCTTTTGTCCTCTTGCCATAACGTTCCTTTAGGAATACTACCCTCCTTATTCCCCATACTTTAAGACCCTAGGGGCTCTTTTTCTGCATAGAGACAGACTTGGTGTGAAGTTTTTCGAATGGTGTGCGCCAGCGGTGATTTTTCCTTCCCCCCTCCCTTTGAACCCCGCCCCAAATCCTGCCACAAGTAGCAGAGAATAATTGCAAAACACTCAGGACGTCATTATAGTTTGAAAATATCGAACTTTTTTTTTTTTTTTTTTACTTGTTTTGTTTGCTGGGAAGAGAGACAAAGACCGTTCTGGAGAAAGAGGGACTTCGACATCCTCCGGGAGTGGACCAGTTTGTCATATCCGGTCTCCGATGTTTGTATTACGTATATTTCTGATACAAGTCATCTTTCTCCCCCTCCTTACTAAAATCTGACTCCTTAAATTATCACTGTATACGGCCTTAGGCGTCTTGAACTGGAGAAGGGAACGTTACTAGGGAACGGCTACTGTTCATGAGCTAAAGTCAAACAGTAGTGCCAACTGCTAAAATGACTGGAACTCTTCATCAAAAAGATATCACAATCTCCTTCTGAAGAGAACTGCAAGATCATGAAAATCTTATACTTTTGAGATTGTCAATTTTCTACATCGATCTAACTAAATCGAATATTTTTTTTCAATGTTATTGATGTATTTAAACAATAAATTACCTATAAAGTACGAGAGGGTAATAAACCTTACATAAGCAATAATTTAAAAGGATCGTAATGAATGAATTTACAATAAAAGGCTATTACTGAAAATTGTACATATGTAGAGTATACACCTTCTTTATTCTTCTTCTTATTATATAAACATATTAGAAACACATATTAATAAATTATTATTGGCATATAGTATGAATTGATTTTGAGTTCAGCGTCCAGTGTAGCAGTGAAGCTATATGAGTTGTGAACCTACAGCTTAACGTAGGATTCGAATCATATGAGTTCATGCCGGAAATCGAACCTGGGTCTCCCACACTAAAGGCGTGTACACTAATTTATTAAGCCATGAAGGTGCATACACACACAAACACACACAGTATGAAAAGTGAAATAGTGTGTTTGGGCCTTATAACCTGCTGCGATACATAATAAGGCCCATTCACAAAAATTAAGAATTATTCACAGTTCAGCGCACACATACTCTTCAGTTATCTTTGTAAGACCCACACATTCTGCATAGACCCATGTGCCACTGGAGATGCAAATACGCATATCTGGCACATAATGCTCTTGATAGAAGGCAGATATCTAGAATTAAGAAACATCTTCAGGCGCTGAAGCTGATGGCTGGTCGAGTCAAGAAATTACGTTCCCTTGATCTAAATATTTTGCTGTTAAAACTAGGGATGGGCAAAACCGGTTCCTATAAAAACCGGAAACCGGTTTCTAGAAAAACGGAAATCCGAAAAACCAACATTTCGTTTCTTTCAGAAACCGGTTCGATTTTTTACCGAAACCGGTTTCAGTTTTCTCCATAAACCGCTTCTGTTTATCACCGAAACTGTTTCGGTTTTCTCCAAAACCGGTTCATTTTTTTCCACCGAAACCAGTTTTGGTTTTCGCCAAAAACCTTTCCGGTTTTTCACCAAAACTGGTTTTGTTGAAAACTTTTGGAAAACACATAAAACTATTTCTGTGGAAACGGAATTGGTTTCCGGAAAACAACAAAATATTGTTCTGGTCAGAAATAGAACCAATTTTGAAAGAAAAAAAACTGGAACCGGTTTCGAAGAAAATCGAAACGGGATCCGGTGAAAATAGAACCGGTTTTGGTGAAAAACGTTTTTAATTTTCAAAAACCGGTTTCGGTTTTCCTAAAAACCGAGAAACCGGTTTTTGTAAACACCACTAGTAAAAACAGACTTTTTCTTAGGGTTTGAGATTTACTTAAATATAATAATTGAATACTTTTTTACCTTGATGCTCGGTTGTTCCTTGTCTCTTTGAAAGAAAGAAATATTAATTTGAAATAGTATTCTCTTCATTGGTGGAACTGCTAATAGTAGAGTTAATTTGCATAGTGGAATTAGGTTGTCTTTGTTCAGCAGACACGGATACAGAGTAGGCAGGTTTCAACTTCTCAAGACCAGGTTTCCTGTATTCTCCTTGTTCTTTCTGCGTGGTTTATTAGAAAGGAGCACATAACTGTCGCTTCACTGAATATCTAGTCAGAAATCACTATTGCACAGTTTCAGAGTTTGTTCTTTTACCCTTTCAAGAAAACTTAGTGTATAAGGAAGAAATTGAGGGGAAATGACATCGTCCTATACACCCAATATCTTTCAATCATAATTGTTTATATGAAATTGCCTCAAATCGTTTGTACTGTTTTTGTCCTCCTGAATAATAGTTTCTTAGTTTATAATTTCAGTGAGATTTAACACTGTAGTGTAATGATTGGGATGGGAAATCTTGAGGGGATTGGGGAAATTCCCCTACTTAATATTTTCGAAATAGAGTTTCAACCTGAGTAAGTTTTTGGCGGTGAATCATTTTACATCATTGTCAAAAGTTTGTACACTATTACTGTCACTCACATATAATAAACATGTGTTTCATGCCTAATTGGTGAGGTAGCGATATGAAAAGACACAGAAAACAACTAATTTAATTGTGATCTGGCAACCATGTGAACAAAATAGAAGCGAATGTCGAATTAGTCTTCTTTTGCCGTCTTTTACATCAACACAACTGGTGTGGAGTTCCATGTCCACCTAGCTTCTTTGCAGCCATCAAATCATATATTCTGTATACGAAAGTAATTCAAAACATTTATGCTTCTATTGATCTAATGTATTCTGCAATTTCAGTTTTATTATTATTATTATTATTATTATTATTATTATTATTATTATTATTATTATTATTATTATTATTATTATTTCTTCCGAAAAGCAAATATTTAAGTGCCTTCTGGCCTCTACTGGTGCAAAATCTTTCAACTACGAACATCATGTGAAAATTAAATTATGTGGACTTGAGAGAGGGGTAGAGAAAGAATGACACCGTCTAGCCCACTCCAAACCTCTCAATTATTATTCTTTATATGAAACTGGCTCAAATTGTTTGTTTAATTTATTCATTAGTTTTTACTGAATCGGTAATGACTAACACGTAAGTGTGATGGTATTGAAACGAGATACTCTTGACCTCAGGTTAATTTTACTGATGAAGTGTTAACTTAAAGATAGACTTTGCTCCAAGGAAACCGATTTGCTTGAATTCAATGGTAGAGATGGCAGGAATGGAGGAAGCCGCAATCAGGGGTGAACTAGGCTGCCGGGCAAGCAGGCAAAAATGCCCATTGTGTCATCCTCTTTATAGGAGTTTCCTAAAAATATATTTAACAGCAAAAGATAAAATGAATAAGTTTCCCTGAAATATTAACATTACTTTACTGAAATAACACACAAAATAAGTTATATCTTGTAAATCTCTGTCGGCAATAGTTTTCCAAGGCGCGTATGAGTCTTAGCTAACCGGAAATTCAACTAACTCTTCTGTGAACAAACATCAAACTACCAGCACTTGAAATATCTTTACATAGGTATTTCAAGAGCTTGCATTAAGTTACAGTTAAAACCACGTGTGATTATAGACATAATATGACAGGTCTATAGTAATTGACATTCGTAAATTGCGTAATACCTCTTTCTACTTTCAACGGGAATCATGCTCTTTCCATGAAGCCAGTCCACTCCTGACCGCAATACCGGTATAGTGACCGCTTCAGTGCCACACATAACGTTAGTCCAAACGGTATTTTTTGACTCATCCTGTATTAGTTCAAACTGTTTCATAATTTTTAACACACTTGTCTTCCATTCACTGTACCATAAAGGAAGAATTAATTGTTTTAAAAAATAGTATAATATTGTAAATACATTTACAACTATGAATACCATATTATTTTCCATTAATCATATGGGATGGAATCTGAAATTACGTGGATTGTACTGAATGATCTAGAGATAAGAAACCCTGTTCTCGCACGATGGTATGTTCTGTTCATTTGCTTCGAATACAATCGGTTCTATTGACTAACTAAATAGATAAGTAGATAGCTAGCTCTATGACAGGAAGATATTAATAGCAGTTCAGTGGGTATGCAACCAGATAGCTTCGCAGTCAGTCAGTGTTTCACCTACAACAATATTAGTAGTATGTAATGTAACTTCTATTATGCTATGAATTAAACGCCCTGAATTAAATTTTATCCTAAGCTCTACCAAATATTTTTTCGACTAACAATCTCAATGACCCAGCGAAAATAAAATCTGCAGAACAGAAAAATAAAATTTACTGTAAAAAAAATAAACACAATTCTCGCACTCATCCAATGAAAAAGTCCCACTTTTGTTTCAAGTTTCATAAAACATTAATATATCGAGACAAAAGTGACAACAAGTGATACCTGCCCAAATTTCATTGAATTTTCTGGACAAAAAAGTAACGTTTCTTATCTTTATGAAAAAGAAAGTGTCTACCTAAGAATACTTCAAGAACAAGGATGAAGTTTTGAAATCGGCTCGTATATATACTCTTCATGGACACAGAAATCGGTTTTTCGGCTTTTAGGAAAACCGAAACCGGTTTTAGAAACTTAAAAAAGATTTCTCACCCAAACCGGTTTCGGTTTTCTCCAAAACCGGTTTCGGTTTTCAGCGAAAACGGTTATAGGTTTCCTCCAAAACCTGTTCGGTTTTCACCGGATGCGGTTTCGGTTTTCTTCAAAACCGGTTCCAGTTTTTTTTTCAAAACTGATTCTATTTCTGACCAGAATAATGTTTTGTTTTTCGGATACCGATTCCGTTTCCAGAGAAATATGTTTTCTAAAAGTATTCACCGAAACTGGTTTTCGAGAAAACTGAAAATGTTTTGCCCAGCCCTGATATATACACACAAAGCTCAACAACTTAATACCCTACAAAATTACCAGTGAAACCATAATTTTACGAGGGATGTTCGAGGAGAAGGTAACAAAGCATAAAAATTTTATGTTATTTACTGTAACTTAACGAAAATTTATTTGTAAATTAATAACAAGTCTGACTTGGTGCAGATTTGAAGACTTCGGGTTATGACCATGTATACCCGAGAAGCAGACATTAAAAATGATGACTCGTCTGGAAAATTGGTCAAGTATAGAAGTGAGATCAGTGGTGCAGTTCATGTGGGTCAAAATCACTAGATCTGGTGACATTCGTAGGCAAATTGTATAGGTGTGTGGGGAGGGCTAAATTTCAAAGCAACAGGTAGGGAAGTGACGTCATGACTTTAAAGAAAGACGAACCAATATTGTTAATGACAACCCTAGACACAGTGGTAGACTCAGTACTTTAACCACTGACTACGCTTGGAATGATTACCTTCCACAGCCCTGAACTAGCCTCAGCAACTTTCAGCTTTTCCTGTTCTAAAGCAAAACAATGGCTGGCCACCATTATCTGGCATGTGATTATGTCAAAACCAAGGATATTATAAAATAGAGGATCTGCCCATACGGATCTTCATCATATAAACCCAATGAAGCCAAAAAACAACAGAGCATCGTCTGAGTCGGCACGTCTGATTGGCTACTCTCGTTTCCGCTATGATAGTTGGCTCGGAACATTGCGATCTTAGTGGCTCGGAGTGGGCAGAGTAGGTGTGGCGAAGCTGTGACGTATGACTTCACGATTTTGTTGTATGGGCAGATCCTCTATTTTATAACATCCTTGGTCAAAACCGCTGCCTCACCGTGGCTGCGACAATTTGACGCAGATTTTTATGCAAATAGTATAGAGAACTTTCTTTACCTTCCGCTGTGAGAAGCTGTTGAACAAAAACTGTGATTACATCGAGGAGTATTGTTGAGCTCTTTATTATAAGGTGTGTTGATCTTCCAGCTATGTCTCACACACAACCCATAGACGTAATAGGCTTTTTAACCTTTTTGTCGATCATTCCTTCCATATTAGGTATCAAGTTAACCAACTTTATACGCGCCTTAAAAAGCTATGTTCAACAGAAGTTTTTACAAGATACTATAAATATTTTGTGCATTATTCCATAAAAAGTAACGTCACTAGTTCTGGTAAATTTATTAATTTTATTACCTATTTAAGTCGGTAGGTTTGTAAAGTCATTGCTTGATATGTAATGAAATTTAATTAAATGAGTACTTACTTTATTAGAACAAGTGAATTATTTTAATCTTTTTTAGGCTTTATTTATTATTTCTTGCTTTTTAGCTCCTTTTACATTTTTTCTTTATTTTTAACTGACAAGTATAGTAATATTGAAACAATTGAATTTTAGATTTCAACGGATTTACGCGTTTCATCACCCCCAAATGTAAAAACCGTATTGTTTGAACGTTTGTCCGTCTACTCGTTGGTTCGTCCGTTTATTTGTACCATGTAAACATGCTCACTCGCCAAGGCCATACTCATTCAACGTATCCGCACCAAATTTTGAACTCTACTTTTTTTTTCAATATAAAATTCTTACTTTTTAAAAATGAGTTTTCGTCCTCCCTCTCAAAATAAGGCTAGTTTATTGAAGGGTAAAAATAATAGAAAATAGATCCCTTGTACCTATGTAAATACCGTACGTGTCTTTGGCGTAGGAGGCCCGGGTTCGATTCCCGGCAGGGCTCAAGTAAAAATAATGCAAAATTTACCATTTGTCTTTTGCTTGCTTATTCAGAAGTGAGAGGAGATAATAAAATGCAACTTACCACAATCATAGATAATGTTATTCTACATCAAAAAATGTGGCCCTGAAGAATTTTCAGTGTAGCCATCCATAGAAATTACAGTGTTGCCAGAATAACAATTCCCCTAAAATCTAAGTTAAAACAGTGACTAGAGGAACGAACTCAACTGCATTTGATTACATATCATGTTGTTTTGGTTTGTTGGGAACTACTTTTTAAATAACGTTATTATTTAATTTTAATAACTGTATGTTAAAACTATTTTGTTTATTACAAACTAAATACAACTCTTATTTAAAAAGTAGTTCACAACAAACATAAACAACATTATACATAATCAAATACAGTGAAGTTCGTTCCCCTAGTTACTGCCTTAACTTAGATTTTAGGGGAATTGTTATTCTGGCAACACTGTAATTTCTATGGATGGCAACACTGAAAATTATTCAGGTTCATATTTTCTGTTGTAGAATAACATTATCTACGATTGTGTTAAGTTGCATTTTATTATCTCCTTTCACTTATGAATAAGCAAGCAAAAGACGAATGGTAAATTTTGTATTATTTTTAGTGAGGCAGGCTATGTCTCATATAGCTTTGGTGCCGAAAAGGACACTGAACTTAATTCAATCAATCTGTGACAATAAAACAAACTGTTTTCCGAAAACAGTTCTATGGACTTCGTTTATATTTCATATATCAAGTTCCATTATCATCCCTGTACTGTGGTATATATACTGTACTTTCTAAGTCATTTTTCTGAAGAAAAAGACTATGATGTGTAGTTTGCTCGTAGGAGTTAGTTCTTTCCTAACGATTTAATCAAAAATGACTCAGGCGATTTAGTTCATATTTCATATATATAAATATTTCATTAGTAACCTAATAGTATGGTACAACTCATTTATCCAAAAAATGATCCACAATGGTTACTTTATTTTTAGGTAATCTTTCGGACGATTTTCTCAAAAACAACTCAGGTAATATTTTTATATTTCATAAATTAATATTTCACTAATAACCTAAGAATATATCATTAAGGCTCTTCACTGCAGCGAAATTAAACTACCGCTAATTTTAGAGTTTTTTTCTGTAATACCTTGAAAACAAATAAAAATATTCGAAAAGTAGAAACGTGGTGAACTAGATAATACGACTTTGCATGTGATATCGTTATCACAACTCACATATCTGCTTTCGATTTGCAACTGTAAATAGATTTAGAACTGTTTGCCGGTTCTGTAAATAACGGAATACCAAAAACAGATAGGTTGATTGTGGTAAAGGTATCACATGCAAAATCGTATTGTCTACTTCACTACGTTTCTGCTTTTCCAATATTTTTATTTGTTTAGAAGATATTACAGAAAAACTCTAAAATTATCTGTAGTTTAATTTCGCTGTAGTGAGGGCCCTTAATTGGGACTTACTTGTCCTGCAAAAATCTACGAGGGATAGTTTATTGTTGGGGTGAGTACTTTCAAATGATTTTTTTTCAAAATTGAAAATTAGTATATTTTCAGACGATTTTTTTTTAAAAAAAACGACTTAGGCAATTTTGTTCACATTTTATTAATAATCCTATAATGTCGCATAAATTATTCCATGAAAATACAAGTAAAATACAAAGTTTTAAAACCCAGAAGTTTTGGAACAGAAAGAAGGATCATCTCAGCTTATAATAATTAATCTATCTCATCAGTGGCGTACATAAAGTTTTAAAAGGGTAAGGGCTTAACCTCCGAAGTTCACACGTTGTAGGATCTTTATATACTAACTTAATATGGTACGTACGTAAATGTATATTTTTCTTATCTTGTCGAGGGGTAGCTAAAAACTCAGAATCCCTTCCTTTGCTGGCGCTACTGCATTTTATCAAAATGAAACGACAGAAAAGTTGTCGGGCCGATATCTGCTATTTATATAAAATGTCACTCAAATTTGTTCAACCATTTTGACATGATGATGTAAAACAAAGTTAATAGAATTTATTTTGTTTATAAGCCCTAAAGTACAGAGGAATTATAAGGTCCACACTAACTTTATAATTAGGGATTACCTGTCACTTTTTCTGGTACAGTAGTACTGAATAACACGTATTTGACTTGCCATCTCGTACTGAGTTCAGTAATTTCTATAGTCTCTCTTGATTTTTCATTCTGCACGGAAAAAAGACTGAGCTTGCTTTGATGTTTTATTATTCTCAAATTAAGCCGGAAGGGTACGTTAAAGTCTGTTACAGTTTCATTCGTAAAATAAGTTAAATAAAATCTTTCAGTTAAACGTTCCATGATTATGCCCTTTAGGCTAAGGGGGAGACGATGATTAAAGTAAGTGAACGATGATGGAAGAAGTTGGTGGAATGAGAAAGTGGGAGGAAACGGGAGTACCTCGAGAAAACCCACGGACACGATGTTGTAGACCACAAACTTACTTGGCCAGAAATCAAACCAGGAACCCCACGCTCCAGAGGTAGCCGCTTTACCACTGAGCCCTCTAGTTTCATCCGTCTTGAACTTCCCATTGTTGTCATATAATTTGTGTTGGTGTTGAAGTTGAATTTCTGCTATAAGACATTTCATTCAAACGTCTAAAATATATTCTCATAACGGCTATTTTGCAACCTATGTAAAGCAGGAACAAAGCCCAGGTGCGCAGCCACGGAGGGTGCACTGGGTCCGAACATCCCTCAGAATTTCCTAACATACATTTGCACATTTTCTCAATAAAACTATACTTGTTTAGCATGGAAAATGATTAATGTAGCATGAAAATTTGATCTTACACTTCATCTGTACGCCTCCTCATGAATATTGAGTTCTATCACCTTTTTCTGGAAATATAGTTGGAAGTATTTTAAAATTACTTATCGTCTATTCGGGTGCAGAATAATATCCGTTCAATATTACATAGACGTAGTGGCTTGTAGTATTGGACATCCTCCAATGCTTCGGCCCCTCCCAACAAAAATGTCTGGGTGCACACCTGACAAAGCCTACAAGAAATTCCATGGGCCTTATTATCTGCAATGTATTCTCCAAGGATGTTATAAAAGAGAGGATCTGCCCATATGTATCTTCTTCCTATTAAATCAATGAAGCCAAACAAAAAAAAAAAAAAAAAAAAAAAAAAAACGAGCATCGGCACGTGTAATTGGCTACTGTCGTTTCCGCAATCGTCTGATTGGCTACTTTCGTTTCCGTCATGATTGTTGGCTCAAAACATTGCGGTCTTATTGTGCGGAGTGGGCAGAGTAGGGGTGGCGAAACTGTGACATACGGCTTCAAGATTTTGTTGTAAGAGCAGATCCTCTATTTTATAACACCCTTGGTATTTTCGAACGTATACAAATGAAATCAGATTTATGGAGAATAAATGCAGACGAACGCGCACCTATATATTTTTGTTGGAAGGGTTCAGAGTTTAGGGCTTCAGTACTACAAGACACTACGACTCTGTAGTATTGAAACCAGTGTTATTCTTCGCCCGAAAAGACTATAGTGATTGTTAAAAACTGCCACCCATATTCTTAAAAAAAAAGTATAGAATTCGATTGCTTTTATGAGAAAAGAAAGAGTACAGATAAAGTATAAGATCAAATTTTTATATTACAATCATCACTTTACCAAACAAACATAGTTTTGTTAAGAAAGTGTACAAATGTATGATGAGTTTTGAAGGTTTTCTTTTGGGGGGGGAGGGGGTCCAGATCTAGTGGCTCCCCGCGTGGGTGTGCATCTGAGAGCAGATATTCAACAGCAAACTGGACGAAAGTAGTTAATAGAAAAATTCTTGGTATTAGTCAGAGAAGGATATTCGTGAAGGTATGTTGCAAATCATTACAGAATTCAAAGAAATCACACAATCATTTGAAGACCAGTTCTACAGAACGTAACTTGGTAGACACGATGTTTTGTTTGACTTCAGAACAAGAAGTCTGATGGTTGCCATACCCTTATTCAATACTGAATTCAAGATAGCGTAATTTATAGTTTTGCAGGCTTACTAGTTGTGACTCTGACTACTTCTACCCTGGCAAAATTTGTTTATTCTATTCTCATCCTTTGCAAAACGCATTTCTACTACCAATTTCTCCTTCTGTAAAAGCGTGATCTTAAGCCATAAATTGACCAATTGCAAGTTACTGTTGTAGAACAAAATAAATAGTAGTGCCATCTGTATATACCACGTGACAGAGTTTGGTTTCTATGGCGTGATATTTTTTCAATTGATATTGAAACTGAATGTGGTAATAGATTACAACAGAGATGGAATATATTCTTTGTACATTTAACTGATCACAGAAAACCACTTCTCGTTATCTATTACCGTTTTTACTCTATAGTAATCAATGTTATCTATTATAGATTTTACCCTATAGTAATCAACGTTATCTGTTACCGTTTTTACTCTTTAGTAATCAACGTTATCTATTACGGTTTTTACTCTCTAGTACTCAAAATTATCTATTGCCGTTTTTACTCTATAATAATCAACGTTATCTATTATTGTTTTTACTCTATAGAAATCAACGTTATCTGTTACCATTTTTACTCCATAGTAATCAACGTTACCTATTACCGTTTTTACACTATAGTAATCAACGTTATTTATTGCCGCTTTTACTATATTGCAATTAATGTTGTCTATTACCATTTTCACTCTATACTACTCAATGTTATCTCTTACCGGTTTTACTCTATAATAATCAACTTTATCTATTACCGTTTTTACTATATAGCATTTAACGTTGTCTATTATCATTTTACTCTATAGTACTCAACGTTATCCATTACCGTTTTTGATCCGTAATAATCAACTTTATCTATTATCGTTTTTATTATATAGTAACTAACGTTATCTATCTATCACCGTTTTAGTATATAGCAAGTTACGTTGTCTATTACCATTTTTACTCTATAGTACTCTAGGTTAACTATTAACGGTTTTACTCTATAGTGATCAACGTTATCTATTACCGTTTTTACTCTATAGTAATAAACGTTATCTATTACCTTTTTACTATAGGCTATAGCAATTAACTTTTGTCTATTACTACTTTCACTCTATAGTACTCAACGTTATGTATTACCGTTTCTAATCAATAGTACTCAATGTTATCTATTACCATTTTACTCTATAGTAGTCAACGTTATCTATTACCATTTTTACTCTATAGTAGTCAACGTTATCTATTACCGTTTTAACTCCATAGTAGTCAATGTTATCTATTACCGTTTTACTATATAGTAATCAACGTTATCTATTACAGTTTCTACTATATAGCAACTAGTGTTATCTATTATCGTTTTTCCTCTATAGTAATCAACGTTATCTATTACCATTTTACTCTATAGTAATCAACATATTACTGTATAGTAATAAATGTTACCTATTACCGTTTTTACTCTGTAGTAATCAACATTAGTTTACTGTTTTTACTCTATAGTAATCAACATCATCTATTAGCGTTTTTACTCTATAGGAATCAACGTTATTTATGACTGATTTTACTCTATATACTCCATAGTCATCAACGTTATCTATTACCTTTTTTACTCTATAACAATCAACGTTACCTATTACCGTTTTTACTCTATAGTGATCAACGTTATTTATTACCAATTTTACTCTACAGTAATCAACGCTAAAATCAAGAGTGGTTGATTTCTAATATGTCCGATTTGAATAGAACGTTAAGAGAGAAAATTATATATATATATATATATATATATATATATATATATATATATATATATATATATATATATATATATATATATATATATATATATATATATATATATATATATATAAATTATATATTATATATTCTTAAAACATTAACATTCTTAAGCGATTTTGAAAAACTGCTTCTCGAAATCTGCTCATTTTTGCTTTATGTAAATTGTAAATCAATATTGAAATTCGAAGTTGCAGTAGATTTCTATTACTTCTGGTTTTCGTCGAGAATTCAGGATGAAGATGAAAATGTTTTCTTGGGACGCTTATTTGATCGCTTCTCTCCGTGTATTAGCGTTTTTTGCTCTATAGTGATCGACTTATTAAAACTTGTAATGGTTGATTTCTGGCAATTCTATTGGATGGATCATCTCCATTAACGAACTTGATTTTTAAGTTTTGACCCCCTACTTCCTGGCCAAAACTACTGGTGATACATTAAGAGGTTCTTGAGATATTCGTCTTCTACATGGACCAACACACAGACAAACAGGTTAAGGGAGCAGACTACTAAATATTTTTGAAAGGCTAAGAAATATTCTTTTGCCCGTTTTTCGTAAGTGAAAAGAGATAATGAAATGTGACTTACCACAATAATATATAATGGTATAATACATCCGAAAATACGAATCGGAAGAATTGTCAGTGTTGCCATCCATAGAAATTACAGTGTGTCCAAAATTTGAATTATTCAAAAAGCTAGGTGAAGGCAGCGACTAGAAAAATGAACTCAACGGTAGTTGAATGCTTATCATGTTGTCTTGGTTCCTTGTTTACTACTTTTAAAATAATGTTTGTATTTACTTTTTTAATAACTTGCAGAAGTTATTACAAAATAAATAAGCTATTACAAAATAAATACAAACATTATTTAAAAAGTAGTAAACAAGGAACCAAGACAACATGATAAGTAATCAGCTACCGTTGAGTTCACTTTTCTAATCGCTGCCTTCACCTAGATTTTTGGGTAATTCAAATTTTGAACACACTGTAAATTCTATGGATGGCAACACTGATAATTCTTTCGATTCATATTTTCGGATGTAGAATACCATTATCTATTAGTGTGGTAAGTCACATTTCATTATCTCTTTTCACTTACGAAAAACGGGCAAAAGAATATTTCTTAGCCTTTCAAAAATATTTAGTAGTCTACCCCCTTAAGTAAAAGGAGTTTTCGATTTGAAACCATAAGTACTCTTTAATTAAAATAATACTGTACGAACAAATGAATCTAGTACATTGTTTGTACTCTATGTGAGTATGTGGAGAACGTTAAGACAATATATAATAGTTCTTGTTCTGTCATTGTTTAGAGACGAAGCAACTTATTTAAAGAATCCTATACCATTTTAGCAGTCTCAATGCAGAACAATTTCTGTTAATCTATCCAAAACGTTATGTAGTTTTCCCCTACACATTACAATTACGTATTGGACTGCATTTCACAAGACTTTTCTGCTTCATTGTAAAAACATAGAATTTCGATTATTCTAAATAGAAGTTTTTTTTTCGGAAAACAGAGTATCTTTCTTGCAATACTTTTTTGTTATTTTTATTTTGTCGCTTTTTACGTAAAAGGCCTCTTTTGGGGATGTTTTAAATGGAATATATTTGTACCGTTTGTTCTCATTGTCGAGTGTTTTCTGGCTTGCCAAGATGGCATTTTTCCAAATACAAACATGTACTCTTTTTTTTCCCTTTCTTAGTATTTTACAAATTTCCACTACAGTTTGTTTTCTTTTTGTGTGCTTATTCCCTAATGGACTCATGTTTTTTCGTTGATTCTTCCGGAAAGAAGTCAACGCGCTCCATTTTCTCCACTGAAATATGTGAGGCTATATCTGAAATAAAATGAAGTTAACATTGGTCGTTGTTCTATGTAATTTAAAGGTTTTTAAGATTATTTCTTACTAAAAATAAAGTATTATTATTATTATTATTATTATTATTATTATTATTATTATTATTATTATATGTATAAAATACTGTATATTTTCATTTACATTTATTCCAACATTATTGTGACTATTAGAGATCATGTTTTGTCGTTTTGCTACAAAGAAAAGAACAATATTCATTATTTTTTAGTAAATTCTACAGTTAATATTTACTAGATAAAATATCATTCAGAATTCCACACACAGTTCCACTTTTAATCAGTAATGTGTACAGACGATTTCTTATTTCAATGTAAAGTTGTACTGCGAAAATATTAGCAGCCCTTATTTAGCATAATTGAAGATTTGCCCCAGGCCTCTCCTTCTGAAATAATCCTGCTTTTTATTAACAAACAGAATTCTAGAAATTATTATTGTTACCATTCAGTGGCGTATTTAGGGGGGCTATCGGGCTCAAGCCCCCCGAAATAATTTCATTATTATTGTTTAGCATTATACGTGCAACACAAACACTTCTTACTGGTTCTCAATCCCCAGCGAAACAAGGTTCTAAATACGCCACTGTTACCATTTGTTCCTCCTCTAAGAGTGTAAGACTTCGTCTTGGGTATAAATTTGCTGCACACTAGTGACATCTCTTGAGGTGAAGTAAGAGGCAGCACAAGCTCGCGCCAGCTATTAGTTTGGCTGTGAACTATTAGGGGCGTAGCTGACAGATTGTGACTGAGGCACCTTTGGTTTTATAATGATGATGTCGCTATCTTACTTTACAAAACATAGATTTGTAAAATTTACGGAAGAAATATCTAATATTACTTCAAAAGAGGAATGTATAAGTGATCCTTAAAATATTGAAAAACGTAATCCAAAGTAAGGCCGTATGCTTTTAACCACAAAATAGTCCATAAGTAAACCATGATAAACTGAACTGTTATGTCAACGCAG